>NC_026002.2:52520396-52698118 GCF_000442705.2 Elaeis guineensis | reverse complement strand
GATGTTGCTCCTAGATTGATTTTGATGATTACAAAGCAGATTGAAGGGATACAAACAATTGAAAAGTCCTTATGCTCTTCAAGGGCAAAATCGTAATTTTGCTAAAATCCTGATTTGATAGTACCATTTGGTAGAACAAATGATTTGAAATCTATTGGTGAAAATTTCATTGTGTTTGGACTAATATTTTTGAAGTTATGAAGGTTTGAAGTGCATGAGTCGACTCATGAGTCAACTCATGGCACTATGAGCTGAATGGCACGCAAAAAATTCCCATGGCACGCTGGATTTTTGGCTTGGCACGACCTGTGAGTCGACTCATGAGTCGACCCACAAGGCATGAGTCGACTCATGAGTCGACCTCTGCTGATTTGAGCCGAAAAATCCAGAAATCAGATCTTCTGGTCTGTTGCAACAAAGTCGACTCATGAGTCGACTCCTGAAGCATGAGTCGACTCATGAGTCGACCCCTGCGACGGGAATATCAGCAACGGCTATTTTTTTGCCCGTTTTAATTGCCATTTATGCTTCCTAAAAATCCTCTAACGGCTCTTTATCTGCCTAAATTGTTTTTCTCTTGCTTCTAATGCTACAAAATGCTTTAAATGATGAAAGAAATTGCAGATTAAATAGCGGATCAAACGTGGAAATCAAAAAAAGAGAGGAAAAGAGAAGAACAGAAAGAGAGGATCCGAAATTTGCAAGAAAAGCCTGAGATCAACGAAATATCCATAGAGAAAAAGAGAGAGGATCCACAATATACCAGAGAGATTGTGAAAGAGAAAAGGAAGATCTTTCAAGGAGAGAATTCTTCACGCCTATCGTTTCAACCTTGATCTAGAGATCGTTCAAAGCCTTCAAGAGATCTTCAATCAACAATCAACCTCTTCTCAAGCGTTCAACCGTTCATTCATCTTGAGAAAATCTGAAAAGGGGTTCTTCATTTGAGTAAAGCTTTTATTGTTATATTTGCTCATTTAAGGAGCTGTTTTTGTATTCATCTGTGCTCTAAATATTCTTACTCTTTGTGAGTTTTTGCTCTTGTTTTTGGAGGATTTCCAAAACAAGAAAAGGTTGATCCGAACCTGAAATCGGAGTGTTTTTGGGATTTGCTTGTACCCGGGAAACAAGTGTTCTAGCTTGGGATAGCTAGGGTCGGAGTTTCCGACGTCTTGTATTCTAGCTTGGGATAGCTAGTGTCGGAGTTTCCGACGTTTTGTATTCGGGTTGAATACAAAGGATAGTGGATTAAAATTCCAAGTGGGATCTTGGGGAGTGGATGTAGGTGCAAGGTTAGCACCGAACCACTATAAATCCTTGTGTTTGTGGTGTGCTTTATCGCTTTATCTTATTTCTTTATTATATCCTTGCAATACTGCTTTAGTTAACTAATATTGATTTAAAGCCATTGTTTTGTTCTTCATAAGTTATCTGTTGGGCTTAAAATTTTTAGAAACCCAATTCACCCCCCTCTTGGGTTGCATAGCTGGGCAACAAGTGGTATCAGAGCCAGTGCTCTAGCCCTTCTTTGATCTAACAATCAAGAGCCAAAGATCTATGGCAACCCATGTTGGAACTTCTCTAGCTGAGGGGCAATCAACAAACCGACCTCCACTTTTCAATGGGTCTAATTACACCTATTGGAAAGCTCGGATGAAGATTTTCATACAAGCACTCGACTATGATATGTGGAGTATCATAGTGAATGGTCCTCACACACCCACCAAGATTATAGATGGTGAGGAGTCAACCAAACCCGAGAAAGAATGGGATGAGGTTGACAAGAAATTGGCACAATTAAATGCCAAAGCTATGAATGTTCTTTATTGTGCACTAGATGCTAGTGAATTTAATCGCATTTCTACTTGTGCATCTGCTAAAGAAATATGGAATAGGTTAGAAGTCACCCATGAAGGAACAAATCAAGTAAAAGAGTCTAAAATAAACATGCTTGTACATAAATATGAATTGTTCAAAATAGAGCATGATGAGTCCATAACTGCTATGTTTACTCGTTTTACTGATATAATCAATGGTTTAAAGAGTCTTGGCAAATCTTATACTAACAGTGAACTTGTAAGGAAGATTCTCAGGTCACTGCCAAGAACTTGGGAAGCCAAGGTGACTGCCATCCAAGAAGCAAAGGACTTGAACACTCTACCTCTAGAAGAGCTTCTTGGATCCTTGATGACTCATGAACTTAGCATGATGCAACATCAAGAGGATGAAATCAAAAAGAAAAGAACCATTGCCCTCAAATCCACAACTTCACCTGATTATGAAACAAATGACTCTGAAGATGAAGATCAGGATGAGGAGATGGCTCTCATCACCCGGAAATTCAAGAAGTTTCTAAGAAAAAGGAAACAGGGGATGAGAAAGAAATTTACAAAAGGGGATCAAAGCATAGAAAAGGAGAAAGATCAAACCCCTATATGCTACGAGTGCAAGAAGCCAGGACATTTCAGATCCGAATGTCCTCAATTGAAGAAAGGTCCAAAGAAATTCAAAAAGAAGGCAATGATGGCGACCTGGAGTGCGAGTGATGACTCAAGCTCCGACGAGGAAACCTCAACCGAACAAGCCAATCTGTGCTTGATGGCACATGAAAATGAGGTAACTTCTGAATCCACTAGTGAATTTACTTTTGAAGAATTGCATGAAGCTTTCTATGATTCAATTGATGAATTAAAGAAACTAGCGAAGAAAAACAAAGAGCTGAAATTGAAAAATCAGTCCTTAGTGAAACAAGCTGAAATTCTTTCAATTGAAAAA
This sequence comes from Elaeis guineensis, assembly GCF_000442705.2. Classification (NCBI taxonomy): domain Eukaryota; kingdom Viridiplantae; phylum Streptophyta; class Magnoliopsida; order Arecales; family Arecaceae; genus Elaeis; species Elaeis guineensis. The sequence goes on along the minus strand of NC_026002.2, from coordinate 52,695,343 downwards.
TTCACATTGATTCAAGAAATCAAAACTTTAAGGATGAAATTAACAGGCTGAAATCTATAGTAGATAAGTTCACCTTAAGTTCAAACAAGCTAAATATGATCCTTGATAATCAGAAAGCTATATATGATAAGGCTGGACTTGGTTATAAACCCCTGAAGAAACAAAAATTTTTGAAGGATATTTATGCAAATTATTCAAGCAAAAAGCCTACAAATATTATTTATTTTAAATGTGGAAGAATAGGACATAAATCATACACATGTCTTATTAACAAATATGCAAACACAAAGAAAATATGGGTTCCAAAAGGAACCATTCTGACTAACCTGAAAGGACCCAAGAAAGCTTGGGTACCTAAGACAGAAACTTGATCTGTGCTTGCAGGTGTGTCTAGCATCCCAAGAAGAAAACAGGAAATGGTATCTTGACAGCGGATGCTCGAGACACATGACTGGTGATGAATCACAATTCATCACGCTTGATGCTAAGGATGGAGGGATGGTCACCTTTGGAGATAATGGCAAAGGAAAGATCATCGGGATAGGTAACATTGGTATCACTCCCTCCAAATACATTGAGAATGTTTTACTTGTTAAAGGTTTAAAGCATAACTTACTTAGCATTAGTCAATTCTGTGATAAAGGGTATAAAGTAAGTTTTGAATCATCTGTATGCATTGTGACGAATCCTATTAACGATGGCATTAAATTTATAGGACATAGGCATGGCAATGTTTATATGGTAGACTTGAATGATTTAACTAAATTAGACATGCAATGCCTAGTTTCCTTAAAAGCTAAAATAAATGAGACTAGTTGGCTGTGGCATCGTAGACTTGCACATATTAGCATGTATTCTCTTTCAAAATTAATCAAAAAGGATTTAGTTCTCGGTTTGCCAAAATTAAATTTTGAAAAGGATAGAATTTGTGATGCATGCCAATTAGGTAAACAAACTAGAGTATCATTTAAATCCAAAAACACTATTTCAACTTCTAGACCTTTAGAGCTCTTACATATGGATTTATTTGGACCAACTAAAACCACAAGTCTAGGAGGAAAACGATATGGATTTGTAATAATTGATGATTACTCTCGTTTTACTTGGGTTTTCTTTTTAGCTCACAAAAATGAAACTTTTCAAATTTTCACGAAATTTCATCAAAAAGTCACTAATGAAAAAGGGTTTTCAATTCAAAATATTAGAAGTGATCATGGAACAGAATTTGAAAATCATGACTTTGAAAATTTTTGTGATGAAAATGGAATTGGCCACAACTTCTCTGCTCCTAGGACACCCCAACAAAATGGGGTAGTTGAAAGGAAAAATAGAACCTTAGAAGAAATGGCCCGTACCATGCTCTGTGAAAGCAATCTTCCAAAATATTTTTGGGCGGAAGCTATTAACACAGCATGTTACATTTTAAATCGTGCTTTAATAAGACAATTTTTAGAGAAAACCCCCTATGAACTTTGGAAAGGAAGAAAACCAAATATTGCCTATTTCCATGTTTTTGGTTGCCGATGTTTTGTATTAAATAATGGCAAAGAAAAACTTGGTAAATTTGATGCAAAATCAGATGAAGCAATCCTTCTAGGTTACTCCTCCACTAGTAAAGCATTTAGAGTGTTCAACAAAAGAACCTTAGTAGTTGAGGAGTCCATACATGTTGTCTTTGATGAATCTAACGATCTTCCTTCAAGGAAGAATAAGGGTGTTGATGATGCAGATCCACTAATAGAAGGTATGAAGGAGATCACTCTAAAAGATTCAGCAACTCCAGAAGACAAGGATCAAGAAGATGAACAAAATGAGAAAGGTGAAGAAATTCAAGAACAACCTCAAGGTACAAATGACTTACCCAAGGAATGGAGGTATGTTCACAACCACCCTAAGGAATTAATTATCGGTGATCCTATGCATGGGGTAAAAACACGTTCTTCACTTAGAGATGTACTTAATCATTGTGCTTTTGTATCTCAACTTGAACCTAAAACTTTTGAAGAAGCTGAAAATGATCATAACTGGATTAATGCTATGCAAGAAGAACTCAGTCAATTTGAAAGAAATAATGTTTGGACCTTAGTGAAAAGACCTAAAGATTATTCAATAATTGGCACAAAATGGGTCTTTAGAAACAAATTAGATGAGCATGGAAATGTAATTAGAAATAAAGCAAGACTGGTTGCTAAGGGATATAATCAAGAAGAAGGAATTGATTTTGATGAAACCTTTGCACCTGTTGCTAGATTAGAAGCCATTAGACTTCTACTTGCTTATGCTTGCTTTATGAAATTCAAACTATTTCAAATGGATGTTAAAAGTGCATTTTTAAATGGATATATTTCTGAAGAAGTATATGTAGAACAACCCCCTGGATTTGAAAATCATGCTTTTCCCAATCATGTCTTTAGATTAAATAAAGCTTTATATGGTCTAAAACAAGCACCTAGAGCATGGTATGAAAGGCTAAGCAAATTTCTACTAAATAATGGTTTCTCAAGAGGCAATGTGGATACAACTCTATTTATTAAAAGAAACCAAAATGATATGCTAATTATACAAATTTATGTTGATGACATAATTTTTGGGTCTACTAATGAATCCCTTTGTCAAGACTTTGCTAAGCTTATGCAGGGAGAGTTCGAGATGAGCATGATGGGAGAACTCACTTTCTTCCTCGGACTCCAAATCAAACAATCAAAAGAGGGAATCTCCATCACCCAAAGCAAGTACACCAAGGAACTACTCAAAAGATTTGGAATGGAGAACTGCAAACCAATTGGCACACCAATGAGTCCCTCATGTAAGCTTGACAAGGATGATGAAGGTAAAAGCGTAGACTTAAAATACTATAGAGGTATGATTGGCTCATTATTATATTTAACTGCAAGTAGGCCTGATATCATGTTTAGTGTTTGCTTATGTGCAAGATATCAATCTAATCCTAAGGAATCTCATTTGAATGCTGTTAAAAGAATCCTTAGATACTTAAATGGTACACAAACTATAGGGTTATGGTACTCTAAGGACTCACAAATTAATTTGTTAGGATATTCTGATGCTGATTTTGCTGGATGTAAATTAGATAGAAAAAGCACAAGTGGAACTTGCCAATTTCTTGGAGTTAACCTAATCTCATGGTTTAGCAAGAAACAAAATTCGGTGGCACTGTCTACGGCTGAGGCCGAATACATTGCAGCCGGAAGTTGTTGTGCTCAAATCTTGTGGATTAAGCAACAACTCGAAGATTTTGGAATCAAACTTAATGAAACACCAATAAAATGTGATAATACAAGTGCTATAAATCTATCTAAAAATCCAATACAACACTCAAGATCTAAACATATTGAAATAAGACATCATTTTATAAGAGAACATGTTCAAAACAAAAATATAATTCTTGAATATGTTTGCACTGAAAATCAATTAGCTGATATCTTTACAAAGGCCCTTAGTGAGGAAAGATTCTGTGAAATTAGGAGAAATCTAGGAATTCTAGATCCATTTATCTGAAATTTCTCAATTTCCAAAGAATAGATGTCAAAAACTCTTAGAGCTCAATTTTCAACATCTATCTTGGTTCCAAAAGCTCAGTTTTATCACTCTAAAAACTTATCATTGAGCAAAATTCTTTCTCCCAAAATTTTGAATTTTTCTAGAATTTATTTGCATTTTTCCTGATTTTCTGAACTTCATGAGTCGACCCCCATGAGTCGACTCAATGGCAAACTTGTTAATCCCACCAACTTCCATCGGGTTCATTGTTTTTAAAACGGGAAACCTTGTTTATGAGACGACTCATCTTCTCGTCGTCTTCCTTCCGAAAGCCGTCCTCTCCAAACTTCTGTTTTGCTCCAAATCCAAGGATTAATTTCGAGGCAATTCTCCCTCCTCCTCTCCACCAAAAATCGTCTCCTTGAAAAGGATTTTTCTGTGCTTTCTCGCAGTGATAGGTGCGGGTGGAACGTGCCCTAGAACTTCACCGTTCATTCAAAATCCACTTCTTTTCTCCACCAAAATTTTTCTTTACTCTTTTGTGATCCCTCCTCCACTGAATTCAAGTCTTCTTGTCTGCTACCTTATTGGATATGGCTCCAAAGATGAAACTTCCCCAAAGAAGGAAATCAATCCGAGAGCTTGAGGAAATTGTCTGAAAGAAAAGGCATGCTCAGTCTTCCACTGTTCCCAATCCAGTTTCAGTACCTGCTCAAGGTCCCTCTCAACCCTCCATAAGCCCCAGTGTAAATCTTTTTTCTGATAGAAAAGTAGAAACCGGGAAAAATATAGATTTTCGGTTCTTTGAGAAAGAAGGCTTTACTTTTGCAAGTAAGATCAAAAATCAAGGATGGGAACTTTATTGCTCTCTTAAGGAAGTCACCTATGTTGATCTAGTCAGAGAGTTCTACCAGAACCTAAATTATGGAAACGGGTCTGTGACTTCAACTGTAAAGGGGATTGACATCTGTTTGGATTCTAGGATATTGGGAGAGATACTTCAGTTGCCTAGTGAAGGATACTCATATATGGAACTCCCAATTAAAGAAGAAGGGATCAGAATTATCTTAGGAGAAGATTTTTCAGGAAGTTTAAACAGATTGGAAGCAAAGCTACTGTCCATTGAAATGAGGGTCCTGCATCAGATTGTGACAAAACTTTTCTTTCCTAGGAGTGGTAGACATGACTTACTATCTGGCAGAGATGTATGTGTCATGTTTCATATCATCACTCAGACCCCCTTAAACCTTCCTACACTTATGATAGAGGCCATGAGAGAAACTTTGAACAGATCCAAGGCACACTTGCCTTATGGTATGGCCCTTACTAGAGTTTTTAGGAGGTTTGGAGTTAGCTGTGAAGGGGAGACACCTACCAAGCTCTCACATGTGGACACTTTCAACCAACACAGCCTACACTGAATGGGAATTACAAAGACTGTTGGTGGTTGGATCAAGGGCTCTGAAGAGAGAGCTGAGGAAAGAGCTGAAGACAGAACTGAAGGCAGAGTAGAAGAAGAAGGTCCATCTTCTCCTGTACATGATTTTAGGGCAGCTTCACCAGATACCCAGTTCATTCATGATACTGAGGCTGGCCCTTCTGCGTTTACTAGGATGCCCACACCAGTGTATCAGCCAGAGAGCAGAGCACCTCATTCAGAGTTCAGACTGGCTGACGATCAGATCGAGCATATATCTCAGCGTGTGGCTTCTTTGTTGTCTAGCCAGTGGAGTAGTACTTCTTTTGCACCTGGAGCTACTTCTTCTGATCAGACCATTACTCCCCACATCTCCACTATATTTCAGATGATTTCAGATCAGTCCGTCAGGATACAGCAGCTTGAGGATACAGTCTGGAGACTTACTGGCAGAGTTCTTGACTTGCAGGGGCAAGTCCTTGCATTGGCCCATCCCCAGCCACAGGAGTCTACCATTGAGGTCACAGACCTCACTGCAGAGGCTGGCAGGCTCAGAGGAGCACTAGAAGGAGGATATGAGCTACTGAGGAAAGAGATCAGAGGATCGAGTGAGCATGCTACCACCCAGTTCACTGCTCTACTTCAATCTGTTTCCAGAGCACTGAACGTACTTGATTCTATCAGACTCATGATATCAGCCCTAGTATCTCAGCATTCTCAGCCACCTAGTTCATCTCGTTCTCCTGCTCGTGCCATCACCTCCACTCGTGGCAGAGGCAGACGGGGTAGAGGACGCACTTCTGATCCATCATCTCCTCACCCTATATCTGATGACTCTGATCATTGACTTATCTAGATCTTAGGAGTTAGTATCTTGTTCTAGGATCTATACCTTGGGGCCATGTATTGACATTTAGCTGGTTGAATTCTATGTATTGAAATAATTATGATTTTAATGGAATCATCTTTTACCTATATTTCTACCTCTTTGTAATGATTATATTTTGGTTATATTTCAATCTCTGATACATCTGTTGAAATATTATCTTCTCCTTATTGTTGTTTGCTATTGATAATTGCTATATTAAGGGGGAGCAAACATCTGTGAAAAACTCTAAAGAGGAAGAAATTAAAGAATATTTTCAGAAAAGGAAAAAAAAGAGTTAACTATGTTTGATGATGTCAAAAAGGGGGAGAAATTAAAATTAAACAAAAATTGAAATTAGACAAAAAGCAAAACCCTAAATTATAAAAAAAAGGGGGAGAAATTAAATTAAAACAAATATTGAAGAAATTAAACAAATATTGGAGAAATTAGACAAAAATAAAGATTGAAAGATTAAACAAAACTTTGAGAAATTTTGGTATCGAAATTTGGTATCAGACAGAGAAATTTGGTATCAGACAGAACTTTAATCCATCAAAAGCAAAATCATGAGTACAATGCAAATAAGTATTTTTTATATATATGCTCTGATATTCAAACTTGCTTTTGAAATTTTACTCACCTTGAGACATCAATAAGAAATTTGTTTTACTCTGATACATCCTACAATTTCTTTCAACTTGATCTGATACATGATAACATTTGATCCGATACAGTGTGAAGGTTTCTCTAAAATATTATAACATTTGCTCTGATACTGTATGAAATTTTCTCTGATACATTAAAAATTTTCTTGCTCTGATACATTATAAAATCTTTTCTGATATCATTGTAAAAATTATTTTTGCTCTGATACATAGAAAAAGTTATTTATCTTCTCTTGCTCTGAAATATCTTGAACTCAAAATGATCTAATACCCTTTTCAAATCTTTAAGAAAATGGACAAACTATTTTTGCATTTATATTACATGCCAAAAGAATCATACTCTTTTCAAGCATATACACCCATAATGGATTCTTTTGAAATTAATGCATTAACATAAATATTTTTGTTCATATGTTTTGTCATCATCAAAAAGGGGGAGATTGTTGCTCCTAGATTGATTTTGATGATTACAAAGCAGATTGAAGGGATACAAACAATTGAAAAAGTCCTTATGCTCTTCAAGGGCAAAATCGTAATTTTGCTAAAATCCTGATTTGATAGTACCATTTGGTAGAACAAATGATTTGAAATCTATTGGTGAAAATTTTATTGTGTTTGGACTAATATTTTTGAAGTTATGAAGGTTTGAAGTGCATGAGTCGACTCATGAGTCAACTCATGGCACTATGAGCTGAATGGCACGCAAAAAATTCCCATGGCACGCTGGATTTTTGGCTTGGCACGACCTGTGAGTCGACTCATGAGTCGACCCACAAGGCATGAGTCGACTCATGAGTCGACCTCTGCTGATTTGAGCCGAAAAATCCAGAAATCAGATCTTCTGGTCTGTTGCAACAGAAGTCGACTCATGAGTCGACTCCTGAAGCATGAGTCGACTCATGAGTCGACCCCTGCGACGGGAAATGTCAGCAACGGCTATTTTTTTGCCCATTTTAATTGCCATTTATGCTTCCTAAAAATCCTCTAACGGCTCTTTATCTGCCTAAATTATTTTCTCTTGCTTCTAATGCTACAAAATGCTTTAAATGATGAAAGAAATTGCAGATTAAATAGCGGATCAAACGTGAAATCAAAAAAAGAGAGGAAAAAGAGAAGAACAGAAGAGAGGATCCAAAATTTGCAAGAAAAAGCCTGAGATCAACGAAATATCCATAGAGAAAAAGAGAGAGGATCCACAATATACCAGAGAGATTGTGAAAGAGAAAAGGAAGATCTTTCAAGGAGAGAATTCTTCACGCCTATCGTTTCAACCTTGATCTAGAGATCGTTCAAAGCCTTCAAGAGATCTTCAATCAACAATCAACCTCTTCTCAAGCGTTCAACCGTTCATTCATCTTGAGAAAATCTGAAAAAGGGGTTCTTCATTTGAGTAAAGCTTTTATTGTTATATTTGCTCATTTAAGGAGCTGTTTTTGTATTCATCTGTGCTCTAAATATTCTTACTCTTTGTGAGTTTTTGCTCTTGTTTTTGGAGGATTTCCAAAACAAGGAAAGGTTGATCCGAACCTGAAATCGGAGTGTTTTGGGTTTGCTTGTACCCGGGAAACAAGTGTTCTAGCTTGGGATAGCTAGGGTCGGAGTTTCCGACGTCTTGTATTCTAGCTTGGGATAGCTAGTGTCGGAGTTTCCGACGTTTTGTATTCGGGTTGAATACAAAGGATAGTGGATTAAAATTCCCAAGTGGGATCTTGGGGAGTGGATGTAGGTGCAAGGTTAGCACCGAACCACTATAAATCCTTGTGTTTGTGGTGTGCTTTATCGCTTTATCTTATTTCTTTATTATATCCTTGCAATACTGCTTTAGTTAACTAATATTGATTTAAAGCCATTGTTTTGTTCTTCATAAGTTATCTGTTGGGCTTAAAATTTTTAGAAACCCAATTCACCCCCCCTCTTGGGTTGCATAGCTGGGCAACAAGCCCCATTTTTCGTGAGAAATATTTTTTCTACATCCTCTTGTATGGTACCTAAGTACCTTTCAGAAGGATGGAAAACTCTAGTCAATCTACGAGGTGGAAGAAGTTGTGTTAGGACTAGATCTGATTGATTTGGTTCCTCAGGTTTTTTAGCTCGTTGCTCTTGGGAGACATTCTCCTTGAGCTTAATTATTCTTCCGATGCCACCATCTTGAATAAACTATTTTTCAAGAAAAATAGCATTTTGACTCACAATCACATTATGGTCTTTCAGAATATAAAAATAGTATCCTAATGACTCTTTAGGATATCCTATAAACCGAGCTCTAAAAGACCTGAACTCTAATTTGTCTGCCTGCTGTCTCTTGACATGAGCCGGACAACTCCAAATTTTGAGATGATTCAGACTTGGCTTCTTACCATGCCATATCTCATACGGTATGGTACGAATGATTTTAGAGAGAACCCTATTCAATACATAAATTATTGTCACGAGACAATGTCCCCAAAAAAATTCAGAGAGGTTCGTGAAGCTCATCATGGAACGGACCATATCTAATAGAGTCTGATTTCTCCATTCTGAAATCCCATTGAGTTGAGGCGTTCCAGGTGGAGTCCATTGAGAGACTATGCCATTGTCCTTAAGATAGTCTAGAAACTTTCGACTAAGGTATTCACCTCCTCGATCTGATCGAAGAACCTTAATGGGTTTTCCTGTTTGTTTTTCTATCTTATGTCTAAATTCTTTGAACCTTTCAAAAGCTTCAGACTTGTGTTTCATTAGAAACACATATCCGTACCTAGACATATCATCGGTAAAGGTAATGAAGTAGACATAGTTGCCTCTAGCCGGCACATCAAATGGGCCGCACACATCCATATGTACTAGGGCAAGTAGGTCTGTGGCCCTTTCCCTATGTCCCACAAAAGGAAGCTTGGTCATTTTGCCTTGAAGGCATGATTCACAAACTGGATATGACTCGAAAGTCAACAGACTCAATAGTCCAGATTTCTTCAATTTGTTAACCCTGTCTTCCGCTATATGACCTAGCCTTTGGTGCCACAGATACTTATCATTTAGACTATCTCTAGGCCTTTTAATTCCTATGGCATTCACATTTTGCTCAATATTAAATACAGATACATCAATATGTAGCTGATAGAGATCGTTAATAAGAAAATCATCTACAACTTTATTATTTTCATAAAAAATGTTACAATGGTCCTTATGAAAGCTAAGCACATAGCCTTCTTGTGCTAAACATGAAACAGAAATCAAATTTCTGCTTGCTGCAGGCACATAATAACAATCTCTAAGAAATAAATCTAATCCTAACAGTAATCGCAGAGGGTAGGTTTTCACGGCCACAGCAGCAACTCTTGCTCCATTCCTGACACGTAGGATTATCTCCCCATCCCTCAGCCTCCTGCTCTCCTCAAGACCCTACGTAGAAGTGCACAAATGAGCACTAGAACCAGAGTCAAGCACCCAATTGGATGCAGAAGAAACCATAAGATTAGACTCTAAAATGAGCATACCTCCAGAAGGACCATCCTTCTTGTTCTTTAGGGTGGCCAGGTACTGAGGACAGTTTCGCTTCCAATGGCCGTCTGATTGGTAGTGAAAATATTTTTCCTTCTCAGCAGCCTTCTTCTTCGGTTCTATCTTCTTCTTCTTGCCATCCACCTTCTGCTTCTTCGCAGACTTCTTTTTCTTTCCAAAAGACTTTCTCTTAGAAGAAGTCTGCTCCATAGTAAGAACTGAGCCTTTTGAACCCTTTATAGAAAGCTCAGTCGTAACCAGTATGTTCATTAACTCGGTCAAGGTACACTGCATCTTATGCATATGAAAGTTCATGACGAACTGACCATATGCATCGGACAAGGACTGAAGGATCGCATCAATCTAAAAATTCTTGTTTAAGATGATACCGATCTTTTCAAGCTCCTTAAGATCCTTAATCATTGTCAAACAATGATCTTGGACTGACTGCCCATCACGTATCTTGGCCTTAAAAAGTCTTTGACAGACTTGATACTTGGTCGCGCGACTCTGTTCACCAAATAACTCTTGCAGGTGAGCCAATATTTGGCGGATAGTCAAAATGTTCTCATGTTGGCATTGCAAGTCATTAGACATTGCATCCAACATGTAGTACCTTGCTTTGTTATCATCATCCGTCCACTTTTTCAGAGATGCTCTCTATTCAGCAGTCGGATGTGTTGGCATGGCAGGTGGATCCTAGTCCAAGACATGAGTCAATTTTTTAGAACCTAGAATAATTCTGTAGTTCCTCAACCAGTCCTTGAAATTGGATCCAGTCAATCTGTGGGTGTCTAGTATTTTGGTCAGGGAGTTTGAGGCAGACATATTTCCTGTAGAGAGTCAAAAGTTTCTAGTTAGATTTTGTAATCAGACTTAACCAATTTATTTAGGGATTTCATTTTTAAAATAAATTAGGCTCTCACTATTTTCTCAGATCCCTACACTCCCTTGGTAGACATATAAAAATCTCCGTGATCAATGATTTTTAGTGGATGGTGCGGTCTCACCGACTGGCTCACCACCTCACCTAACAGTTATTGATGATGGGTCAATCGATGAGTGGACAACTCTTGTCCAATGATTCTCTAATCATGGTGCACCCAAAACTTGGTCTCTAATTCATGAAGCTCACCATGTCTGGGATATTGCTCCAATCCTTAGTTAAGTCAGACCCATCATTTACATGAACTAGATTCCTGATTGGGTCCCTTACCGTATCCGAAATATTGAGCCCAACCCATCCTCTAATTTGTAGCATCCAATGCCTAATGGATATGGTTGCATCTTCCTGGTGCAACTGAGCCACTGTAACTAGCCGAGAACAATCAACCCCGGGAAGGGCCTGCACATCCACAATGGTGGAAGACCTAGACTTAATATTTTCTTAGAAAAATTTAATTTAGGTCTCATTAAATTTGACTTGACATAGTCATAACAATTATGACTAACCTAGTGGCATGGGTTAGCTCAAATTATTAGTCACCTCTAATCAGAACTGAGTCGACACATATGACCAGGTAAGTGAGACCGGTGGGAGGGATATGCCATTAACTCGATAAGAATGCATTCGAGTCGAGTAGTTCTCAATTAAAAATCAGTCGGTCGCATCTGCCCAACTTACCTTAGATACCAAATTATCGAATCAAAACTAATTGAGTTAGCCTACAATCCAGGCTCTAACCACTGAGCCAAATTAGGTCTTAACTTGATCAGGTCACATGTAAATGTGATTTGACCTTGACCTAGACTTAATCCCATTAGGTTGGTCAATTATTAGCTTTTATGATCCCACCTAACCAACTCTTGATTCATTTTGATCAACCACTAGACCTAATTGAGCTACCCAAGTCCGAATCTAATTTTATGAAAATATCTTAGATCTAAAATTCTCAATTTTAGACCTAACTTAATTTCATAAGCTTAATTCATTAATTAAGTTTAGGTTCATAAACAAAGCACGTAAAATAAATCCTAGAGTTTCAGGATCTATGGTTTTGCAGAAAAGTAAGTTTTAATTTCTGATTAAGGATGAACGTGCGGCACCCCTACACATCATATGAACACCCCATTGAATGGAAAGAGAAGGTCTTAAAACTCTACTTCATTCTTATGACTGGACGGCCATGAGGAATACTTTAATCAGAAATATAAATTTAACTACAAAACTAGTTAGATCTAAATTAACATATCACATATATAATTTAAGATCTAACTAATACATGCTTTGCATACATCTCATGTATCAAAAATCAATCTAATTAACATACTTTTAGATCTGATACATCACATGTAATATCTAAAAAATAAAATTTAAATTAAACTATTCAAAATTAAATCTATTCTAGACAAGTTACTAGAATAATTCTACAACTAGTCTGGGCATGCAACAAATCAATTTTGTGAAAAAATTAAAATTTTATTTTTTTATTTTTTGATCTGATTATAATACTTATAATATCAAAAAAATAAAAAATAAATTATATTTAATTTATATTTTAATCTCATTAAAACATAAGACTTAAGACTATTCATGGATTCAACTAATCCTAGTCTAGTCATGCATCTTATGCATGTTAGATCTTCTTAGATTTAATTTTAAATATTTTGATTTTAGATCCTATTACATCTGATGTGATATCTGAAAACTTTAATATCAGATAAATAAAAATTAAAATCAGATCTAAATTAGATCTGAAATAGAGCCAACAACCTGGCTCTGATACCAGTTGAAGTAGGAAAATCGCTTTTCCTCTATAGGATCTTCCAGATTTCATCAAATCTGGGGCAGAATAATTTAAAAAAAAATTATCCTACATATATTTTAGATCTAAGTCTCTATATCTAATCTTCATATCTAATATTAAATCTAAAATAAATCTAAAGGGATGAAAAAATAAGTAATACCTCAAGGGTAATCTGATTACCCTGTAGATGATCTCTGCACAGCCTGAGGTTCTGATGTAGCTACGCAAGCGTCTGGCCTCTACTGATATCCACTTAGGTAGAATCTAGAACATCTTCTCCTCATAAATCTATGCTCCAAAAATCAGATCTAAATCTGATTAGAAAGATCTTCAAAAGTCTTCCTAAAGTTGGAGCAGCAGTCTGTCGAAGAAGTCCTGCAGCCTTTTGTTCCAGGCATCACCACGCCTTGGATCTTTGCCAGATGGATGTCCAACTCTTTGGACATGAAGAGGGGAGGAAGGAGAGCAGGGAGGATATAGAGAAGAGGGGAGGGGGCAGCAGCTATTAGATTTTGTACATAAAATAACTTCTATCTCAAAATCCTAGGCACAGCAGGGTTTATATAGACCCTGTATGTTGCGCAGTGCCACATCATTCAACCAATCAAAAAATTCCAATAAATTCTAAAAAATTTTTGATTGATGGAGTGATATCATCTGATCATATTAGATAAGAACCCTACCTTATCTCCAAAAGATGGTGCCAACATTGGATAAGCACAAATAAAGGTGGCACCCAAGAGTTTAAATTGATCAAGACTCTCCAATCCTTATCCACTTGGGGCGCCCACTTTAATCCAATTGGGCTCACACCATAATCTGATTATGGCACCCAATTTGATGTGGCTTGGCTTGTGGACACTCCACAAAAATTCTTCAATGAGCCCTCTTCAGTTTAAGACCCATATGTCAACTTTTGACAGATGTCCTAAAATAAAATTGGCAGGTGCTAGGAATTAGCAGGTGTTGTCTTAAATTCATCTCATGAATTAAGACAAGCCTTTTTTGAACTGAACAAGCTTCATTTAGACTGAGAAAAACTTTTCTAAGGTTCTTTAGATGAGTCAAATCACATTTGGCTCAGTAGAGACAGAAAAGATTATACGAGGAGAAAGTTAGGCTCAATCATGTGCTAGCACGATTTCCTTGAACCTAATTGGATCTTATCCAAATCAATTGGGTTAGCCCGATTGATGATATCCAGATTCTAACCCTTATTTGTATGACCCAATTAGATTCAATTCTGTATGATAATGAGACATGTCATGATTTCATCATCGACATCATCGAAACTCCTTTCGATGGACCAGAACTCTTCTGATTCAGACAATTAGAATGATCGATCATCAATATCATTCTAATTGCTCCCAAAATCTATCAGTGACACCTAGCAGTATGTGGTGACAACCCATCAGAATTGAAGATGAACCTCTCAGTACAGATACCTGTGTGATTGAGTTCCTTTATCATGAGTTCCGACTGAATTAGGGTTAAGGTGAACTCGTCAAACCCAACATCAGTCATATGAGTTAATCGATCGATCCGAGTCTGATGTGAAACCTTAATGGAAAAATCTTTTCTATTTTTTTCACTCTACCATGGCCATGGGCTTAAGGACTCGATCTTTCAATGATCATAGGACTACTCCTCTCATCTACCGAGGTTGATAGATCCCATCTTGGTGCGACCTTGTTCCTATAATGAATATGTTACAGCCAACATACACCTCAGGGTTTTGAATGGCTAGAAGATTGAGTTATGGTGTAGTCAAACTATAACACACTCAAGGTGAACTGTCAATGCATCTCAGGTCAAAGAACTAGACATACAACTGCAGCATCGAGCTAGTCATTGATGAGAAGGTAGACTTCCTTATGATTGCTCGAAGTGGTCATGCTCAGTACTCTCATTCTCAATGAATATCTGTACTCTCGCTCTGATGTCTTCACACTGTAGACTCAAGACACATCTACTCTAAGGAAGCGATCGTACACCAACCTTTCGGATCGATCACCATCCTCGTGATGATCCTATGGTCAGGAGCTGTTTATGAGTTAGTTATGTAAATTGATGCCATAAATTTTCAACTCTTGAAAATATGAATTTACATTCTTATTAACTCAAAGGATGTATCACAGACACAATATATACAATGTGATAGAAGAATAATCTTTTTATTCATTTATAGTCAAAATTATAAATTTGTCCTTAGATCTGTATAGGAATGTGTCAGCCGATCTGGCATCTAAGGCACACATCTAACAAGAAGGACCGACACCAATAGCTGAACCTGAGTCAGATTTGATTAAATTAGATTCAGAGCTCAATGTACCTGCACCATTAAGGTGATCCGATAGAGTATCACATCAGTCGGACAGATACTCTGATTTCTTGGTCCGAGATGGTGATCCCACCAAACTCGATAAGAATGATGAGGATCCGATCATCTATATGGATGCAATGCAGAGACTTGATTCTAAAAAATGGCTTGAAGCTATGAAATCCAAAATGAAGTCCATGAAGGTCAATGATGTATGGACATTGGTTGACCCATCTGAAGGAGTTAAACCCATTGGGTAAAAATGGGTCTTCAAAAGGAAGAGGGGCACAGATGGAAAGGTGGAGACCTATAAAGCCTGTCTGGTTGCCAAGGGATATCATCAACATTATGGTATTGACTATGATGAGACGTTCTCTTTTATGGCAATACTCAAATCCATTCAGATAATGCTTGCAATAGCTGCCCATCTGGATATGAGATCTGGCAGATGGATGTAAAGATAGCTTTCCTAAATGGAGAGCTAATCGAAGAGATGTATATGATACAACCTGAGGGGTTTACATCCACAGATGAGTCCAAGGTGTGCAAGTTTCAAAGATCCATTTATGGATTGAAGCAAGCTTCTCAGAGTTGGAATATGTGTTTTGATAAGGTGATCAAAATGTATGGCTTCGTTAAGAATGGAGAAGAGCCCTCATCTATAAATGGGCAAATGATCTAGTTGTGGTATTCCTTGTCTTGTACGTGGATGACATTCTCTTAATCGAGAATGACATCCCCGCACTACAGAGAATAAAAGTTTGGTTGTCATCGCAGTTCTCCATGAAGGACTTGGGTGAAGCATCCTACATCCTAGGGATGAAGATCTATAGAGATAGATCTAAAAAGATGCTTGGGTTTTTCTAGTCCACGTATATTGACACTGTGCTGAAGAGGTTCAGCATGAAGAATTTTAAGAAGGGCTATCTACCAATAGGCCATGAAATTTTTCTCTCTAAGAAGGATTGTCCGACAACTCCTGAATAGAGAGAGCGTATGAGTAGAGTCCCATATGCTTTGACCGTGGGATCTATCATGTACACCATGACATGTACAAGATCAGATGTGGCATACTCACTAGGAGTAGTGAGTAGATACTAATCTGATCTTGAAAAAAACTACTGGAAAGTGGTTAAAGCCATCCTTAAGTATTTGAAAAATACTAAAGATCAATGGTTGGTTTATGGCGAGTCAGATTTGAAACTTGTGGGGTTCACAAACTCCAGGTTTCAATCTGACCATGATGACAGTAGAAGCATGTCGGATTATATCTTTACTCTGAATGGTGGAGCCATCTGCTGGAAGAGTTTCAAGCAGCATACTGTGGCAGACTCATTTGTGAGGCAGAGTATATCGCAGCATCGAATGCCATGAAGGAAGTTGTGTGGTTGAGAAAATTGATCATCGAGCTCAGAGTAGCACCCTCCCTCGATGGTCCGATCCTGCTCTACTATGATAGCACTAGTGCCATAGCTCAGATGAAGGAACCCAAAGTACACCAGTGGATGAAGCACATTTTGTGCCGCTTCAACCTGATCTGAGAGATCGTGGACCGAGGTGATGTCAACCTTCAAAAGATCGACGAAAAGGTAAACCTGATCGACCCCTTCACTAAAGCCCTGATAATAAAAGAGTTCGATAACCACAAGTCGAAGATAGGTATTAAATACTGTGCCGAGTGGCTTTAGGACAAGTGAGAGTTGTTGAAAAATATGTCCCAAAAGTCAATCGTCAAGCTGTTGACGGTTGAGCAACCTTGTATTGTAATTGATTTGTTAATAAATAAAATATATTTTTGATATTTTTATTATAAGTTTTCATCTTCTAATGAACTCCATTATTGTGATGAAGTCCTTGGGACTATTTAGATTCGATAAAGAGATGACTTATCGATTAGTCCTTAAAACTGTTCACGATCAAATGATAGGCTATTAATAAGGATGATAGCTTCTATCGAGCATAGGTCGCTGTACGCCATATGGGTTGGTTGTCCTCTTAACCAAGGAGTGTGGAGACACTGGTATGGTATACAGATGAGATGTAAGGGTACATCATCATTGAACGTGACCAACTCCAGAGCATTTTGCTGTCGAGAATGTCTCTAATGGGATATAGGTATAAGTGTCCCTTAGACCTGAGATTGCCTCAGTAATTTGCAAGCAACTCATTGTGCTTTGGTACTGGACTAACTGAATTTCTAATTTAGTGATGGAAGGCTTCTAGGCACAGATAAGTACTTGCAAAGTTAGAGTGTGATTGAGATGGGATTGACCACTCCAAGAGTTGGAGAAGAATGAGTCACTATATTTTAATTTAGTAAAACCTTAGCCAGGGTAATCCATCAGATAGATTTGATATTTTGAAATACAATGTGGACAACCTGATCAGAGTTGATAGTTGAACTCTGAGCTGTCTTATGAGTATTTTGGTCAAGGAGATGAATTATATGGAAACTATATCCGCATGTCTTCTAAGGATGTTATTCTACATATTCGACCTATCTGGCCATCGGATACCATTGCTAGATGGTCACTTCAATTGGTATAAAATTTTATTTCTGTGCTATCGACTTAGGTTCAAACCTATGAGGTCACACACATTAGAGTTCATGATCCGATCAGATGGTTGATCAATAATTAAGAATCATTTTAGGATTAAACGATCAATATGATTGACATTTAACCTAGTGCAAGTGTTGCAAGAGGATCGATTAGCAATTCGATTGCTAATTGGCTTAATTTGATTAAGCCAATAGATTGAGATTAAGACTAATTAAATATAATTTAATTAGATTTAGTTTGGACTTAATTGGATCAAGTCCAATAGGTTTATTGGATAAGCCAAGTGAAAGAAAAAACTAGTCCTAGTTCAATTTGGACTTGGGTCAACCTAATTTCTAATTTGATTAAAAAATTGAATCAGATTTAAATCTAATTTAACTGATTAAATTAAATTTCTAATTAGGTTAAGATCTATTTTAATTAGATTGATTTAATTTTGATTTAATTTGGTTTGAGAAACCAGATTGGAACAAGCATAGATTGAATCCTAGTAAGACTAAGATTCCACCTTGCGCCAATTTAGCCCCCATGCCCACTCTTTCTTATCCCATGCCCACTCTCTTTTATTTTGTGTGACAAAACTTGTCTCCCAGGTCTTCACACATGCCCAAAACTTTTTTCTCTTTCTCTCTTACATGGAAAGTGGTTGTGGATCAAGTCAAAGTAGGAATTAGTTTGGATTTCAAATTCTTTGAGATAAAGTTTTAGGAAACCAAAACTCTTTCCTTATAGTACTGATTTTATCCAGAATTTTTTGAGATTTTCATAGCTTTTATGGCATATAATATGCAGCCTTTGATGGTGGTCCACGCATAAAAAGAAAAAGGGGGCGCCCAAGAGTTGGGCGCCTCTCTTGGGCGCCACTTGTCTTGCCATGTTTGGATAATCCTTGACTAGGTATTTGACCTAGACAAGGACTCTATCATATCTCTCTATTTAAAATAAATTTCTTCATAAATTTTTTATAAAAAAATAGAGAAAAGAGAGACCTTTCGGGTGCACAAAAATCAGGGAGAAAGAAGGTTAGGGCATGGAGATACAATAGACACAAGACTAGGTGTCTAGATGAGAGCAAAGAGAAGAAGAAGAGGGTCTTCTTCTAGGGTTGCTATGTTCACCTCTTCCTTTCCTCCATCTTGAGTTTTCTGAGAGTGTCTCAGATCTAAAACTCTTTCTCTTACTTCTTATCTTTGGAAGAGTTCTAATCAAGAAGAAAGAGGCATCTGATCGACCATCGAAGAAGGATCAGCATAGTACTAGGATACTGTGCTGATTTTTTGGACCAGAACTTTTGATCGTGATTCGTGGGCTCGTGTGGATGACTCCTAGAGGCCGGACGCATGTGCAACTCACAACATCATCCTCAAGCTTGGATCAGAAAAGTTGGAACGTCTAACTTGCAAGGTAATAGATCTGATCTATTATATTTTACATACATTAGATGTAGTATAAAAACATGTTGATATGATCAACATGTAGTTCTTGCTCTTTATATTTTAATTTTTGATTTCATGCCATGTAATAATCATGTAATTGGATCTTAGATCTAGAGATTCTTTAGTTTTATAAGATAAATTTTGATTTATTTGAGTCTTCTGCTGTCTGATCTTAAAAAAATTTCAAGATCTAACCCTGAAATCCTAGATCTAGTTCCTTCAGGTACTAGAATCTACTTAGACTGGACACAAGCCCAACTTTGGTTGGCCAACCCATGTACATCTATGGGTAGATTCATAACCAATTATTTTTTTAAATAATTTCTAGTAATTTTAATTTTGCTCCAGTCCCTAATAAGTAGGCTTTGGCCTCCACTGAAAAGGTCTGGTTATGTCCAACCATTAACATGACCATACTTGGTCCATCTAGCCAATGAATGATTAGGCCCAACTTTGGTTGGCTAACCTAACCACCATTTAGAAAGATGCAGTCAAGAAATCATATTATGAATGACAATTCCATCAGCCGATAAGTACCAGGCCTTTGGGCCTCCAATGATTATCCAACTAATGGACCCATTATCATCCACTTAATGGGAGGCCATGATCTAGTTATCATCATAACTATTTTATTTTAAGGATATAATAATTTTAAAAAATTTAATTGATTTAGAAAAGGAGGTCAGATGAACCAGCTTATTATGATCCTCCCACTGGCTTCACCAAGTCAGCTTAAGGGAGACCATTAAAAGGGCTGGTCTAAGAGCACCTAAATCAGTCACACTGATTTACCTAGCTGATATGGGTCAGCTCGAATAGTCAAGTGATCCGATCAAAACATAATTTCATCAAGAGGCCAAGTAAGTTCGATCGATGGGAGGGTCTGCCAAAGCTTGCCTTAGACACCATCAAAAATGGCCAAATAAGCGGACTGTCAATTAAAAACCATCGGTCTGGTTTACCTTAGACACCAACTGGTTTAATTAGTTTTTATTAGATCAATCTAACAGTTCGTGCTAGATTGCTTAGCCAAGAATCAAGTCTATTTGGTTCTCATTAAAGACATGGACTTGACAAACTACAACTATTGTAATTGATTTAGAGAATCCTTAACCTAATCTAAGACAACAATTGATTAGATTTAGTCAATTCTCTAATTAAGTCCATCTTTAATCTAACCTTAGGTCTAACCCAATTAATGGACATAATTTTCACTAACCCATTAACCCAATGTGTTATGGTTTGTGTCTTAGGTTCTTTAATTCACAATCCTAGAACCTAATCAAACAACTTCTTAATTCTCAATTAAATTTTGGGCTGAAGATTGGGGTTCGACTTTTCAAAAATAATTTTCAAATTTGTAAAATATTTTTACAACATGGTTCTACCAATCAAGTTGTATGTTTGATTCATAATCAAAATGTAAGTTAAATAAGCATGAAACTACTTTAGATCTAATCTAAACAGGTTCATGTAATTGAAACAATTTCAACATTAAACTGTACAAATTTTTCAGACAAACATATGATGGTTCTTTGCACAGAAATTATTAATAAAGAGATTTTATTTTAGATTTAAATACCTTTTAAATCTAATAAATCATAAATTTAATCTCGATCACATCTAATAAATTTATGATTAAAGATAGATCTACATGAACTAGGACAACCTTTGCACTGTAAGGGGTAAACCTTACAGTAGGACAACCTACAGTTCGTGATTGATCTAAAAATTTTAATTTTAGATTTAACTATCAGATTATAAATTAGATCTAATCTAAAAAATAATTTAAGAATATATAAATAATCATATAATAAACAACCTAGGCTCTGATACCAATTGAAGGAACCAGATCTAGAGTTTCAGGGTTAGATCTTGAAACTTTTTCAAGATCAGGCAGCAAAAGACTAAAATAAATTAAAATTTATCTTATAAAACTAGAAAATCTCTATACCTAAGATTTTATTACATGATTATTACATGGTATTAAATCAAAAATTAAAATATAAAGAGCAAGAACTACATGTTGATCATATCAACATGTTTCTATACTACATGTAATGTATGTAAAATATAATAGATCAGATCTATTACCAAGCAAGTTAGATGTTATAACTTTACTGATCTGGGCTTGAGGATGATATTGCAAGCTACACATGCATCCAACCTCTAGGAGTCGTCCACACGAGCCCACGAATCACGATCAGAAGTCCTGGTCCAAAAAATCAGCACAGAATCCTAGTACTGTGCTGATCTTTATTCGATGGTCGATCAGATACCTCTTTCTTCTTGATTAGAACTCTTCCAAAGATGAAAAGTAGGAGAAAGAGTTTTAGATCTGAGACACTCTCAAAAAACTCAAGATGGAGGAAAGAAAGAGGTGAACACAGTAACCCTAGAAGAAGACCCTCTTCTTCTTCTCTTTGCTCTTGCCTAGACAACTAGTCTTGTGTCTATTGTATCTCTACGCCCCAACCTTCTTTCTCCCTAATTTTTGCATGCCCCAATGGTCTCTATTTTTTCTATTTTTTTATAAAAAATTCATAAAAAAGTTTATTTTAAATAGAGAGATATGATAGAGTCCTTGTCTAGATCAAATACCTAGTCAAAAATTATCCAAACATGGCAAGACAAGGGGCGCCCAACTCTTGGGTGCCCCCTCTATCTTTTTGTGCATAGACTATTAGCAAATGGTGCATATTATATGCCATAAAAGCCATAAAAATTTTAAAAAAAATTTGGATAAAATCAGTGCCATAAGGAAAGAGTTTTGGTTTCCTAAAACTCTGTCTGATAGAATTTAAAATCCAAACTAATTCCTACTTTGACTTGATCCACAACCACTTTCCATGTAAGAGAGAAAGAGAGAAAAGTTTTGCATATGTGTAAAAACCTAGGAGAGAAGTTTTGTCACACAAAATAAGAGAGAGTGGGCGTGGGATAAGAGAGAGTGGGTGTGGGGGCTAAATTGGCACAAGGTGGAATCCTAGTCTTACTAGGATTCAATCTATGTCTTGTTCCAATCTATTTTCTCAAACCAAATCAAATAAAAAATAAATCAATCTAATTAAAATAGGTCTTAACCCAATTAAGAATATAATTTAATCAAATTAAATTAGATTTAAATCTGATTTAATTTTTTAATCGAATTAGAAATTAGGTTGACCTAAGTCCTAATTGAACTAGGACTAGTTTCTCCTTGCACTTGGCTTATCCAATAAACCAATTGAACTTAATCCAATCATGTCTTAACTAAATTTAATTAAATTATATTTAATTAGACTTAATCTCAACCCATTATCTTAATCAAATTAAGCTAATTAGCAATCAACTTGCTAATCGATCCTCCTGCAACACTTACACTATGTTAAATGTCAATCATATTGATCATTTAACCCTAGAATGATTCTTAATTGTTGATCAACTATCTGATCAGATCATGAACTCTAATGTGTATGACCTCATAGGTCCAAACCTAAGTCGGTAGCATAAGAATAAATTTTTGTATCAATCGAAGTGACCATCTAGTAATGGTACTCAACGGTCGGATAGGTCGAATGTGTAGAACAACATCCTTAGAACCCATGCGGATATAGTTTCAATATAATTTATTCCCTTAACCAAAATGCTCATAGGATACCTCAGAGTTCAACTGTCAACTCTGATCAAGTTATCCACATTGTATTTCAAAATATCAAATTCATCTGATGGATTATCCTGGTAAAGGTTTTGCTAAATTAAAATACAGTGACTCATTCTTCTCCAACTCTTGGAGTGGTCAATCCCATCTTGATCACACTCTGACTTCGCAAGTACTTGGCTATGCCCAAAAGCCTTCCATCATTGAATTAAAAATTCAGTTAGTCCAGTACCAAAGCACAGTGAGTTGCTTGCAAGTCACTGAGGTGATCTTAGGTCTAAGGGATATTTATACCTATATCCCATCAGAGATATTCTCGACAGCAGAATACTCTGGAGTTGGTCATGTTTCATGATGATGTACCCTTACATCTCACCTGTATGCCATACCAATATCTCCACACTCCTTGGTTAAGAGGACAACCAACCCATATGGCCTACAGTGACCTATGCTCGATAGAAGCTGTCGTCCTTATTAACAGCCTATCATTTGGTTGTGAACAGTTTTAAGGACTAATCAATAAATTCTCTCTTTATTGAACCTAAATAGTTCTAAAGACTTCATCATAATAACGAAGTTCATTAGAAGATGAAAACTTATGATGAAAATATCAAAAATATATTTTATTTATTAATAAATCAATTACAATACAAGGTTGCTCAACCGTCAACAGCTTGACAATTAGCTTTTGAGACATATTTTTCAATACAAAATTAGTTTGTATGTGAGAAAATCAAAAAATAATACTTCTTTTATCGTAGGATAGGAATTGGTTAGTTTTGATTTGAATTCAAATTAGTTTGAATTTCAACTTAAAACCTTATCCATATCCTTCCACACATTGGCTGCTTTTGAAGGGATCTATTGTGTATGAGAAAAGGAGATCTTTCCAACTGATTTTTATACCTAATTTTTTTTGATAAGTCCCTCTTTAAGTTATATAAGGGTGAGAAAAAGTTGGAGTCAAATTAAAATTTAAAAGTTTGAATTGCAACAAACTCCAGCCCTTATCCTATTTTATCTGGTTTGCTTGACAACCATAAAAAGGCCACAATTTTATATGCCAAAAGAAGAGAGCACTTCACCATGAGATACCAATGAGAAATAGGGTTAAACCACTTCTTTGGGATGTGAGGATTTGGTGGGTTTCTTTTTTCCTTGACATGAACAAAAGAAGAGACTATTCTCTTCTTGGGTAAGAGACCTAGAACTATTTTAGGTTTTTGGGTGAAGGAAAAACCAAAGAGAAGAGAGTCTTCATCTAAATTTTCTCTACCATCCAGCATCTTTCTCTGATCCATCTTTGACATCAGAAAGATTTGAGGTGATTGAAGAAAGAGATTAAGTCAGATCTACTATCAGAAGTCGACTGTACGAGCTAACACTCCCATGGAGAGCTGATTGGTCTGAGGGGCTTCGTGTGGACCATCTGTAGAGGTCGGATGCTTGTGCAGCTACTCGACATTAGTGAGAGCTTCATACCATACTTATCAATAGTGGAGATCATTTAATCTACAAAAAGATGATGAGTTCTGAACTCTACCGACATAATCTAAAGGTTAGATCAAATTTAGGACATCGATGTGATCGATGCAGTTTTCTATTTTATTTTAGATTTTATATGTAAATTTTTTAGATCATAGATCCTTAATGGTAGTTTAAATTTGATCTAAGATATATTTATAAGATTAAAATATTTAATCTTTTATTATTTTGCTATAAAATTTTAAAAATACATGCTTTGAACTATCCATTTTTTCCTTCATATGGTATCAAAGCAGGGTTTCTTATGACATGAAGTTTTTGCATATAATCTGATATTAATTATTTAGATTAGATCTAAATAGTTAATTTTGAATCTGAGTAGTATAGTAATCTGATTGGATAGATCCTCATAGCCATCCGATCATAGGAGAAATCAAGATTTCACTATCCTATTTACCCATTCGATGGGATCTCCTATGGCGTGTAGGGGTACTGCGTGATCTTTTCCATGATGATGAACAATGAAAAAAATTTTAAAATTTTATTTTAAATTTAAAATAATATATATTAGATCTAAAATTAAAATTTTGATCATTAGATGATTGATTGTAAAAATATTTTATAAAATTAAAAATTATTTTCAAATACCGAACCCAAACCCATATCAGCCCAAAACTTAATTGAGAATTAAGTGATCTAGATTTGAGAATCAAAGATCTAAGGCATTAATTTTATAACTCATGGATTAATGGGTTAGCTCGAGTCAATTCTATTTAACTGGGTTAGACCTAGGATTAGAAATCAATGATAATAGATCATGTTAGTAATTGATCAAATCTAATTAAAAGTTAATTCTGATTGGGTCAAATTCTTCTCTTGATTAATTTTAATAGTTGTAGTTGGTCAAATCCATATCTTTGATTAGACCAATATAGATTTTGATCATAGCTCCATGGTCGAATCCAAGTCTATTAGTTGATCAAATTGAAAATGAGTAACCAGTTGGTGTCTAAGATAAGTATGACATATCCCCCCATCGATCTCACTTATCTGGCCAATATGGTGAATCATATTTTGATTAGATCACTTAATGATTGAAATTGATCTATACTAACTAGAAAATCAATATGACTGATTTAGATATCTCTAGTTCAACTTATCTTGAGTCCTTTTTATTTCTTGGTGAAGCCAGTAGAAGGATTTATAACTGGTTGGTTGGACCAGCTTATGTCTGATCTTCTTAAATCTGATTTGGTGAAGTCAGTGGGAGGATTAAGATTAACTGATCAAGTCTGATCTCATCTCTCAATTCAACTAATTAAATCCTCTAAAATTGTTAGGTTTCTAAAATAAAATAGTTATGATGATAACTAGATCATAGCCTCCTATTAAGTTGGGTGATAATGAGTCTAATGGTTTAGATGATCATTGGAGGTGCCACACGCTTGGTGCTCATCTGGCTGTCGAAATTATTATTTATACTATATTATTTTAGTTGTATCCTTTTTGATGATGGTCAGATTGATCGAGCCACACTCGGATCTGGTCACTCATTTGTTAGATACATTAAATTCTGGCATGTTAATGGTTGAACCTAACCAGAACCTTCAGTGGAGGTGCCACACGCCTGCTGAAGAGGTGTCTAAGATAAAATTGAATACTAAAAATTATTTGATAAAATAATTGATTAAAAATCTACCTGTGGGTACACAAGGGTTGGTCGAGCCACACTCGGGTCCATGTGGATTCTAGTACCCACTAATGAATTTGTAATTCTTCAAATTGAAGGTAGAGGTTATCAATTCGAATAAAATAGTGAGAGAATCTTTAGACTAAAATTTATATCTTTAGATTTAATTAATTTATATACTAATTAGGTTTTGATTTTTCTTTTACAGTTATGGCCACCATCTTGTCGCTCTGATCACTATTAGATAGTGATAAATTGATGGGATCAAATTTTGATAGTTGGTATCGAAAGCTCAAAATAGTCTTGGAGTACGAACAGATTTTATATGTATTAACAGATCTGACACCCGATGAGCCAGCTCCGAATGTGCGTAGCACGATCAGAGATATTTATCAGAAGTGGCTCAACGATCGAACTATGGTTCATTGTATCATGTTGGTTGCAATGAATGATGAGTTTAGCCATCGTTTCGAGAATGCTTAGCCACAGGACATGTTGCAAATGTTGAACGAGTCTTTTGACACACCCGATGACGTTGAGAGGTATAAGACTAGTTATGCCATCTTTAATGCTCGAATGAGAGAAGGAGCATCAGTCACTGATCATGTATTGTATATGATCGAGATGATTGAGTGCCTAAGCATGCTCGACTTTCTCCAACATGAGTAGTTGGGTAAGATGCTATTCTGAACTCTCTGCCCAAGTCCTACCTCTTTTTTCTTACTAATTTCTGAATGACAAAGACTGTAGTTAACTATCATGATTTGTTGGGGTTACTGCAAAACTTTGAGAAGGATCACCAGCTTTAAAAGGAGTCGGTGAATGTTGTAGGAGGATCTTCTACTAGACATCGATCCTTTAAGAAAGAAAAGAAGAATAAGAAGAACAAGAAAAAGATGCAAAGTGCTAGGGCACCCAAGCCTAGTCAGACCAAAAAATTCAAGTCCGACTAGAGTCAGGTAGAATGCTTCTACTGCAAGAAGCAAGGGCACTGAAAAAGAAATTATCCTCAATACATTGCCTCTTTGGATCTGAACAGACTGAGAAAGAAGCAACTTGTTGCTGAACAAGATAATTATATGATAACACCTTGTAATTTTTCAATTTATAATTTTACTACCTGGGTATTAGATATCGGAAGCTCTTTTAATATTTATAATTCATTGCAGGGTCTGCAGGTCAGTAGGAGATTTGAAGAAGGTAAAATATTCCTTAATATTGGAGATGGAAGACTAGTTTCAGTTCTAACATTAGGGACTATTAAGCTTGTATTCAAGACTAATGTAATTATTCTAAATGAATGTCACTTTTGTCCTTCCTTTTTATTGAATATTATTTCTGTAAGCCTTTTGGCTATGTACGGTTATGAAATTTTAATAAAAAAAATAATTTTAATATCATTATGAATGGTGTTAATATGATGAATGGACAACTAAATAATAGTATTTATATATTATCACAATCTGTTAGTGTAATGTACACATCCCACAAACATCCTAGAATTAGTGATGTCTTCAATATCTACCTTTGGCATTGTAGGCTAGGTCATGTTAACAAGAATAGAATGAATAAGTTGATGCAAGAGAAAATCCTCGAAGTCAGTGATTGTGAATCACTCCCAACCTGTGAGTCCTGTTTTGTTGAAAAAATGACCAAATCATCTTTTACTGAAAAAGGTGAGCGAGCCAGTGAAGTTCTAAGTCTGATACATATTGATGTATGTGGACCTATGAACACTAGTGTCAAAGATAGATATTATTATTTTATTATATTTACAGATGACCTATCAAGGTATGGGCATGTCTACTTAATGACACATAAGTCAGAATCATTTGAAATATTCAAACGAGTCCGTAATGAAATAGAGAAACAAACTGGAAAGAGTATTAAAACTCTTCGGTCTGATTGAGGAGGAGAATACCTCTCTAGTGAGTTTCTGATATACTTAGAAGAGAATGAGATTCTCTCACAATGGATCCCTCCTGGAACACCATGGTATAATGGTGTATGGGAAAGGAAGAATCAAACCCTGTTAGATATGGTTCGATCCATGATGAGCTTTGCAAGTCTGTCGATTTTTTTTTGGAGATATGCACTCAAGTTGGTTTGTTATATTTTAAATAAAATTTTGAGTAAGTCTATAAGTAAAACACTACATGATATGGACAGGGTGTAAGCCAGCACTCTCTCACCTGAGGGTTTGGGGATGTCCGACTTATGTCAAACGATTGAAAACTGACAAGTTTGGACCTAGATTTGACAAATATCTATTTATAAGGTATCCAAAAGAGATCAAGAGATATTACTTCTACCTTGTTGATGAACAAAAGGTTTTCGTCAGTAATAGGACTATCTTTTTAGAAAAGAAGTTCTTTGATTAAGGAACTAATACCTCAAAGATTGAACTTGATGAAGTTTCATCAGTAGAAGAACTGATAAAATCTAATAAACCCATAAAGTCAGACTTGATTAGATCAAATCTAGAATCTATTATAGAAATATCTTTAAAGAGATCTGGTAGAGTACCGTATCAATCGGATAGATACTACAGTGATCCAGTTGAACTCGATGAGAATAATGAGGATCCGATCATCTATATGGATGCAATGTAGAGGTCTGACTCTGATAAGTAGCTGAAAGCCATGAAATTCAAAATGGAGTCTATGAAAATCAACAATGTATGGACATTGGTTGACCCACCTGAAGGGATAAAACCCATAGGATGTAAGTGGATCTTCAAAAAAAAAAGGAGCACAGATGGGAAGGTGGAGATCTATAAAGCTCGTCTGGTTGCCAAAGGTTACCATCAGTATTATGGTATTGACTATGATAAAATATTTTCTCTTGTGACAATGCTCAAGTCTATTCAGATTATGCTTGCGATAGCAGTACTTCTAGACTATGAAATCTGACAAATAGATGTGAAAACAGACTTCCTAAATGGAGAGCTAGAAGAAGAGGTGTATATGATACAACCTAAAAATTTCATATCCATAGATGAGTCTAAGGTGTACAAGCTTCAAAGGTCCATCTATAGACTTAAGCAGGCATCTCGGAGTTGGAACATGTGTTTTGATAAAGTGATCAGAACGTTTGGCTTTATTAAGAATGGAGAGGAACCCTGCATATACAAATGGGTTAATAACTATGTGGTAGTATTTCTTGTTTTGTATGTCGATGACATTCTCCTAATTAGAAATGACATCCCTGCATTATAGGAAATAAAAGTTTGGTTGTCATCACAGTTCTCTATGAAAGACTTGGGAGAAGCATCCTTCATCCTTGGGATGAAGATCTATAGAGATGGATCTAAAAGGTTGCTTGGATTATTCCAGTCGATGTATATTGATACTGTGCTGAAAAGGTTCAGCATGAAAAATTTCAAGAAAGGCTATCTTCCGATAGGCCAAGAAATTTTTTTCTCAAAAAATGATTGTTTGATAACTCCTCAAGAGAGAGAGCATATGAGTAGAATTCTATATACTTCGGTAGTGGGATCTATTATGTATGTCATGATATCTACATGATCGGATGTGGTATACTCATTAGGAGTAGTAAGTAGATACCAGTTCGATCCAGGGGAGAATCACTGGAATATCATAAAGACTATCCTTAAGTATTTAAGAAATACTATGGATTAGTGGCTTATCTATGAAGAATCCGACCTAAAACTTATGGAGTTTACAGACTCTAGTTTTCAGTTAGATCATGACGACAGTAAAAGCATGTCGGGATATATTTATACCCTGAATGATGAAACAATCTGCTGGAAAAGTTTTAAGTAGCACACTATGGCCGACTCTACTTGTGAGGTAAAATATATCACGGCATTCGATGCTGCAAAGAAAGCTGTGTGGCTATGAAAGTTTATCAATGAGCTCAGAGTGGCATCTTCCCTTGATGGCCCCATTTTGTTATACTACGATAGTACTGGTGCCATGGCTCAAGCAAAGGAACTGAAGTCACATCAGCGGACCAAGCACATTCTGTGCCGCTACCATCTGATCCGAGAGATCGTGGATCGAGATGACATCGAGCTTCAGAAGATCGACGGAAAGGAGAACCTAGCCGATCCATTTACTAAAGCCCTTGATGTCAAGGAGTTCGAAGACTACAAATCAAAGATGCGTATACGATACTGCACCGATTGGCTTTAGTCCAAATGGGAGTTGTTAGAAATTGTATCCCAAAACCAATCATCAGTCTGTTAATGATTGTGCTTATCATTATAATTATATATGAATTATTAAATTAATAAATA
This sequence comes from Elaeis guineensis, assembly GCF_000442705.2. Taxonomy (NCBI): domain Eukaryota; kingdom Viridiplantae; phylum Streptophyta; class Magnoliopsida; order Arecales; family Arecaceae; genus Elaeis; species Elaeis guineensis. Next base: position 52,665,275 of record NC_026002.2, on the reverse strand, counting down.
TTATTTAATTTTTTTATCACTGTGTACATCTCATTTTGAACTCCTGTTATATGATGAAGTCCTTAGGACTATTTGATTCGATATAGGAGGATGTATCGTTTAGTCCTTAAATGAGTTTGCAACCAAATAATATACTATTACTAGGATGATAGACATATCAAGTGTAGGTTGTTGTATGCCATATAGGTTGATTGTCCTTTTAACCAAAGAGCATAGAGACGCTAGAATGGCATGCAGGTGAAATATAGGAGTACATTTTATTGAACATGACCAACTCTGGAGCACTCTGCTGTCAAGAGTCACTCCGAAGGGATATAGGTATAAGTGTCCCTCCGACCTGAGATCACCACGGTGATTTGCAAGCAACTCACTATGCTTTGATGTCAGACTACCTGAATTTTTAATTTAGTGATGAAAGATTTTTAGACATAGTCAAGTACTTGCAAAGTCGGTGTATGAGTCAAGATGGAATTGACCCCTCTGAATAAGTAGGAGTTAATGTATCAGTATATTTTAATTTAGTAAAACCTTGGCCGAGGTAATCCATGTGATGAATTTTGAAAATTTAAATACAATGTGGATGACTATATCAGGGTTGGCAATTAAACCCTAGGTCATCTTGAGCATTTGGATCAAAGGGATGAATTATATGGTAACTATATTCAAATAGGTTCTTGAGTGTTGCTTAGCATACATTCAGCCTATCTGGACATCGGGTACCATTGCTAGATGGTTATTCCGATTGGTACAGGAATCAATTTTTGTGCTAACGATTTAAGTTCAAACTTATGGGATCACACACATAAAAAATTTCTCTCCGATCACTTAGCTAATCTGAGGTGTCTCAGTCAACGGGGACCTGGTGAAGAATCCCACTTAACGGGGACTCTGCTGAAGAGTCCCACTGGATGGGGACTCTTTAGAAGAGTCCCACTAGACTTGGATTCTATCATTAATGGAGGATTAATTAGTGATTAGATTACTAATTAGCTCAATTTGATTGAGCATTAAAGTCTGGATCAAGTCTGATTAGGTTATGAGATGACCTAATCGATAAGAGAGAAATGATCCTGATTTGATTGGATCCTGATTTAATTTGATTAGACCTAGTTATGGAGATAACTAGATCATAGCCTTTCATTAAGTTGGCTAATAATGGATCCATTAGTTTGATAATCATTGGAGGCCCATAGGTTTGGAGTTTATCGACTATTGAAATTATCATTCATAATATGATAGCTCAGTCGTGTCTCTCTGATGGGTGGTCAAATTGGCCGACTATAGTCAGACCTCATCATTTATTGGTTAGATGGACTAAGCATGGTCATGTTAATGGTCGAACATAATCAGAACTTTATAGTGGAGGCCATAGCCTCCTGATTAGGAATCGAGGTGAAATAAATTACTAGAAGTTGTTTAGAAAAATAATTGGTTAAGAACCTACTCATAGATGCACATGGATTGGCCGGTTATAGTCGAGCTCATGTGTAGTCTGTGAGGATTCTAGTATCTACTAAGAAATTAAAGTAATTATTTGAATTAGAGGTAGAGGCTATCAATTTATATAAAATAATGAAAGAATCTTTAGACTAAAGTCCATATCTTTAGGCTTAATAATTCATATACTGATTAGGTCTTGATTTTTCTTTGTGTAGTTATGGCCACCACCTTGTCGCTCCAATCACTGTTAGACAGTGACAAACTTATGAGATCCAACTTCGATAGCTGGTATCGAAAGTTAAAAATTATTCTTGAGCATGAAAAGATTCTTTATGTCTTTATGGAGCCTGCACTTGATGAACCCATACTCGACGCATGTGATGTGAGCAGAGATACTTACTAGAAGTGGCTCAGTGATCGAACCGCAGTGAGGTCAATAATGAGGGTGACTATAAACAATGAATTTAGTAGTAAATTCATAGATTCACGGTCTGAAGAAATAGTTCAAATGTTAAAGAAATTTACCTCAGTAGGTTTTTGATCCTCTGAGAGATTAGAGAAAAAGGTGCAAAGTCTAGGGCTAATCTGAGTCAGATAGAGTGCTTCTTCTGTAGGAAGCTTGGTCATTGGAAGAGAAATTGCTCTCAGTTTATTGATCAAAATAAGCTAAAGAGAAATGACCAATTAGTTACTGATCAAGGTGCTTATATGATAATACCTTGTAATTTCTCTATTTGTGATACTACTAACTATGTATTGGATACCGAAAGTCTAGTTCACATTTGTAATGCATTGCAAGGACTTTAGATTAGTAGAAAATTTGAGAACGGTGAGAGATTTTTGAATGTTGAAGATGGAAGTCAAGTTTCAATCCTAGCTTTGGAGTTGTCGAGCTTGTTTTCAATTCTAATAGTATCATTTTAAGTGATTGTCACTATTGTCTACCTTTCTTGATGAATGTAATCTTTGTTGGTCTTGTGACTAAAGATGATTATTATTTTTTAATAAAAAATAATTATTATGATATCATTATGAATAGTGTTACAATAACAAGAGGATAATTAAGAAATGGCATTTATATTTTATCATAGCCTGTTAATGTAACATACACTTCAAACAAACGCCCTAAGTTAGATAATGTTACGAATGCCTACCTTTGGTATTGTAGGCTCAATTACATTAACAAGAATAGGATAAATAGGTTAGCTCAAGAGAGTATCCTGAATATTAATGAAGGTGAATCATTATCGATCTGTGAGTCTTGTCTTTTTAGAAAGATGACTAAATCATCTTTTAAAGAAAAAGATAAACGAGCCACGATATTCTAGGTCTAATACATACTGATGTATTCAGATCTATGAACACTAGTACTAAAGGTGGATATCACTATTTTATTACGTTCATAGATGATCTATCTAGGTATGGATATGTCTATGTGATGAAACACAAGTCTAAATCGTTTGAAATGTTCAAACGGTTTCGTAATGAGATAGATAAATAAATCAAAAAAAGTATTAAAATTTTTTGATCTGATTGAAGAGATGAACATCTTTCCAGTGAGTTTCTAAGATATCTAGGAGAGAATGAGATTCTCTTACAATGGACTCTTCTTGAAACACCAAAGCATAATGGTATATCTGAAAGGAGGAATCAAACTCTATTGGACATGGTTCGATTCATGATGAAATTTACGAGTTGGCTGATCTTATTTTGGAGATATACACCTGAGACAGCCTGCTATATGCTCAATAATATTTCGAGCAAGTTCATTGATAAAACACTATATGAGATATGGTTAGGGCATTGGCCGACACTCTCTCACCTTAAAGTCTGGGGATGTCCCACTTATGTCAAACATTTATAGGTTGACAAGCTCGGATCTAGGTCCAATAAGTATTATTTTGCAGGGTACCCCAAGAAAATATAGGGATATTACTTCTACCTTACTGATGAACAAAAGATGTTCGTCAGCCTTAAGACAGTCTTTTTGAAAAAAGAGTTTCTTGGGGAAGGAACTATTACCTTTAATATTGAACTTGATGAAGTTCAATACGTAGAAAAACTGACACAATCTAATGAACCTACAGAACTGGATTTGATTAGATCAAATTCAGAGCCCATTGTGGATGCACCATTAAGAAGATCCGTAGAGTACCACATTAGCCAAACAGATACTATGATTTCTTAATCTGAGATGGCGATCCTATTGAACTCGATGAGAATAATGAGGATCCGATCATTTATATGGATGCATGCAGAGATCTGACTCTGATAAGTGGCTTGAAGCCATGAAGTCCGAAATAAAATGCATAAAGGTCAATGACGTATGGACATTAGTTGGCCCACCTGAAGGGGTAAAACCCATAGGTGTAAGTGGATCTTCAAAAGGAAGAGAGGCACAAATGGGAAGGTGGAGACCTATATGTTAGATGTATGCCATAGAAAGCCAATTGTTGGCTAACATATTTATATTTTTCGAACTTTTATTTAAACTTATAAATTTTTTATTATTAATAAAGGGCATTCTTATTTTCAATCATGTTTATGTATCCATGATTTATCCTAAAAATTAATAAAGATGATTTTGTATATTCTCAAGATGTTGAAAATTTGAGACATACACTATTAGTGGTTAATTTTTAAATACTCTCGATCAGAGGATCATCATAGAGAACAGTGATCGATCCAGTTAGATCGATGTACGATCACCTTCTTTACAAACAAATGAGTCTCAAATCTGTAGTGTGGTGACACTAGGGTGATAATATAGGTGGTTGTTAGAGAACAACTTACACTGAGCGTGACCATTACAAGAAATCATTTGGATATTTACTCACTTGTCAGTGGTATTCTCGATGCTACAGTGGTATGACTAGTCCTTTAACATGTGGTGCATTGACTATTTACAGTGAGGCTGCTATAGTTTGACTGCACATGTACTTGATCTCTAACCTTTCGGGTCCTTGCTATATATATTGGCTATGGTGGGTTCAGATTTACTGTTAAGAGTAGGATGCACTTAGATAGAATCTATCGATCTTAGTAGAAAAGATATAGTCCTATATGATTCACGAGATTGAGTTCAGTAAATTTTTGATCAAAGCAAGAGTGAATTCTGAAAAAAAAATTTCATGAGATTTATAAGAGAACTCAAGTCGAGCCAATCTTGCATATGACTAATGATGGGATTTGATGACTTATCTATGACCTCCGTCAAGTCAGAACTTTCGATAGAAGGACTGAATCATATGATAAATGTATCTAAAAATTCATACTTCTATTCTATTGGGTTGCCACTACAGAGTGCTAGGTGTCACTAGTGAATTATGGGACCCACAAGTATTATTTTAATGATCGATGATTCTCGATGGGTAGTGTTGAAATTATTCTAATCCATCGAAAAGAGTTTTGATGATATTATGATAAAGATCATAATGTGTCTCACTACTAGATAGAATAGAACCTATGGAGTCACACACAAAAGAATTTTCTGTCTGATCTGATGATTGATCGACGATTATGAATTGTTAAGGATATAATTATCAATACGATTGATGATTAACCCAATGAAAAAATTATAAAAAGATTAATTAATAATTTGATTACTAATTAGACTCAATTTGATTAAAAAATAAGTTTTAGATCAAGTCTAATTGAATTGGATTTAGTTTGACTTGAATTGGGTTTGGTTTGATTGAGTTATGAGATGACTCAATTGCCATGGAATCAATTTTTGATTTGATCTGAATTTGAGTTCAATTAAATCTTAATTATATTAGAATTTAATCTGATTAGAGATCTAATTAGATTAGGTTTAATTTGGTGTTTGGGTCTAAACCAAATTACTTTTGGTTTGAGGCTCAATTCAAAACCCTTGAGTTCATTTTGTGAAGGACTCTTCCATGCGCCACCCACTGTCAACGCCCCTTCTCTCCTCATGCAAATTTCAGATTTGCATGAGGTTTTTCATATTTTTCCACCTCTTGGTTGACCATTTATTTTCTTATTTGGATAGAAAAAATTTTTGATTTGAATCTAAAATTTAATTTGAATTTTTGATAGAGTTTGACTCTATCAGGACTCTATCAGGCATCTCCTTAAAAGGATCTACCTTTAGGATGCCTCTAGAGGACTTTTAAGATCAGAACAAAATTTGGCCACCCACTAGAGTGAGAGAGCGACTTTTTGGCATCCTCCCTTCCATGTTTGAAGAGAAAACCCTATTGGTACAAGGCATGGGACTCTGTGGAAGAAAGCTGTGCCGCTACTGCCTTTCTTCTACCTCCACTGCTTCTTTGACTGAAGATCATCTTCCAGATCTGAAGAAGGATCAAATCAATCATCAAAAGGTCTTCTCTATAAGAGAGCTAGCATCTTGAAGAGATAGACAAATCTTAGATCAGATCAGATCTCGTGTGGATACTTGTAGAGGTCTGGTGTTTGCGCGGCTCTAGAAATCTATCAAGTTTTTGATCATCGACTGCCGAGCTCTTCCACCCATGATAAGGTATGAGATCTGATCTCATAAATTAATTTTAGATTTTATATGTCTTAGATCCATGTCAGGAAAGGTTTTAGATCAAATTTAACGCATGATAAAAATAGTTAATCTATTTTATTCTGCTATAATTTTAAAACAGTTTTGAAATACATGCATGTAATCTGCCCTTCCATTTCTAACAGTGGTATCAGAGCCATGGTTTCAATTAGACATATTTAATCTGATTTTAATCTTAGATTTAAAAATTAGTTTTTAATTTAAATAATTTATTTCAATTTTATTCAGATCTAAGATTATTAAATCATGTATGAGATGCATAGATCTGTATTCCTTATGTGTAGTATTTAGATTAGATTGATCTCTATGGTCTTTCGATCATAAGAGACATATTTAATCTAATTTTAATCTTAGATATAAAAATTAGTTTTTAATTTAAATGATTTATTTCAATTTTATTAAGATCTAAAAATTATTGAATCATGTATGAGATGCATGGATATTTTAGATCATTGATCTAAAAACTTAGATCTGATTTTTGATAAATAGTTTTTGAAAATAGTTTTCCATCATATTTGATCTTTCTTTAGATCTAAATTTTGCATGCATATGATACATGCTTAATTAGTTTTAGATTTGATTTTTCATATATGATATGTGATTTTAATTTAGATCTGAAACAATGATATATGTCACCTTGTTTGAAATATAAACCTAGTGTAGTTTAGATCTGAAATTATTTTGACATCTAAATTAAACTCATGATCATAATATACTTAATTAAGAATTAAGATGTAAAATTAAAGATCTAAAAATTAGAATTTAAGATCTAAAATTTACTACATAAAACATGGGTTAATGGGTTGGGTAGCTCAATTAGGTCTAGTTTGAGTGGTTAATCAAACTAAATCAATAGTTGGATAGGTTTAGGTCAATCTCTTATGTCCAACCTAAATAGTTGTAAGTTTGGTCAGATTGACTAACAGCCATATGTTGTCGATGAAAGAAGAGTGCCCTATAAGTCAATCGCAAGTGTGTTGCGATGGAACTTTTCTTTATAATTTTCTAACTCATGAAATGATATTTATTATTTGACGTATTAATTCATCATATTAGTTGCATCTTTTTATGTCTAAGATTATGATGAAGCTCAAAAATTAGGATAATAATTTTAGAAGATATGAATGGGTCATGCTAGTGAGACCTAAAATCTTAAAATCTAAATCTTAAATATTTCTGATCGTAGGAGTATTGAGTCGGGGATCAATGTTCCAAATAGACTAGCATATCCTATATATGCTCGATGGAGAGGATGGCAGATCTCACTGGCTACTTATGTGGGATACTAATACAAGGATGTGGATGCTCATTTGGAAAATGAGTCCATTGAATTGACTCGATGAAAGAGATATGGAAGCCTTACTTGTATGTCAAAGATGGTTCTCTAAGTGGAAGTTATGCAAGTGATCCTTAAATCTAAGACCACCATAGAATCTTGTGCACATGAATCCATATTTTGATTCATACTCAGGCATGGCATTAAGACATGTATGGGATGTTCTGGATATGGTGGAGTGCATATGAAGATTGTGAGTAGGTCAACATGGAATCGATCACTCTTAGTAAGAGGAGATCGCATCTTGTGTATTCTCAATTCTAGATGATTTGGAAAAAATCTTTTGGCCAAAAGTAGAAAAAAAATTAGAAAGAGTTTCTAATACTTCTTCATTGGAGTTATCATTGGTTAATTGAGAATTAATATGAATATGTGTTTGAGTTTGACATGATTCCATACTCATGAATATATTCAGGGTACAGAGATGATCGAAGGATTGAATTGTATGGTAACTTGCCACTGAAGGGTATATTTGATATTGTCATCAAATTATTACATCTTCTGGATAGTTATGATATGTTACTAGACATCAATCTTGACTTGTAAATTTTTGATCAAATTAAAGAGTTTAATTTGAATGCCAATTAGAAAGAATTCTAATTATTGAAATTGGGTTAGCTCGATTAGACCTAAATCAGTTAGATTAAATTCTAATCAAATTAGATCAACTTATACCCAGACCTACAACTAGCTAGATGTGGAATCCAATAGGTCACACACATATTAAAATTGGCCAAAGACCCTTTTTAAAAAGATTGATTGGAATTTTAGATTCAATCAGAGTTTCGGTAAGCATGCTAGCACGTGTGGAATCCCTAGCTCTTTTAGAGATCATTTTGATCTCATGCCTTGCTCATTTGCTAGTCCAACTTAGTGGGCATTTGGGTCAGGTCAAGCTACTTGGAAGCAGCCAAAAAGAGGCACCATATCTAGTATATACTCCAAATAACTAAGAGTCCAACTTAAGAAGGACTCTTGGCACTAATATGCAGAATGCATGTGCACTTTATTTGTGGCATGGAGAAGGACTAAGAATCTTTTTGTTTTGAGTCTCTATTTTTTATGACAAGTAGATCAGATGATGATCCACCTAGCACACCATTTAAAGTATAAAAAATCTATCAGATTGTGCATGAAAAAATTGCTTGAAACATTGCTGCACATGACAAGTTTTCTGGATGCCGAAGGGATGCAAAGATGCCTTCTATTTAGGGAGTCTTAAGTGACTTTTTATCTAATAATTTTTTATGATAAGGATCAGTTTTAAGTTTTGATCATGTGATAAAAATCTAAAAAATTATTAGATTAGAAAAGGTTGCTTTTCACACCCTTTTCTGGATGTGTGCGCGCACGATAGGAAGAAGGTGCTCGCACATCTCTTTGGTGAAGAGTTTTTCTTACATATGAACTCTCATCCAAATAATGTGTCATTTAGTGATGGCCTTTATATTTGAACAAATATTTATGTGGCAAAATTTCATGCTAATCTGATGTGTGAAGAGATGCGAAAAGTATCTCGTTCTGGGCATGCGCACGTGAGAAGGTAGGAATCAACGTATCACCCCCTGAAGAATTTTTTTGTTTAAGGACTCTCACCTTTCTAGATGAGGCATGCCTTCTCTGTTAGTGCCCCATCTGGTGCTATAAATAGGGAACGGCAGATGGGGTGATCATTCAATTCTTACATCCCCTATCCACTCCCTCTCTCCCTCTCTTACAACTCTAGGTTTTAGGATAAGGCTTGTTCTTTTAAGACAAGCCTAATCCTAATAGCTCTAAGGATTTAAGAGATCTAGAAAAAGGTGGTCAAGTCTAATGAATGGTTCAAAAAGGTCCAAACTCAAGTCTGGAGGAAGATCTAATCGATTGGTGGCTAGTTGAGTTTTAGGGGCTAGAACTCTTGAAGCAAGGTGAAGAAGGAGCGCTGTCCTTGGTTCAATTTTCATATGGATCATCATTAAAAAGTGGACACTTGGATGCCTCATGAAAATTAGATTAGCATTACAGATATTCTTCTGATCCAAATTTATTTCATTGTACTTTGATTGATATAGTCAAGAGTTTCTGTGCATTAGGGTTTTCGGTGCATCGGGTGTTTTTAATAAAAATTTTAAATACCTAATCCTTCCGCTTCTCCATCAGAACCCAATAGTGGTATCAGAGCCTACTTTGATCTATATAATCAAAGATTAAATTATTATCTTGATTGTGATCAAGCATGGGTTTTAAGTTTGGTTCAAGTCGGCTCAAGTGTTGAACCCGATTGAACATCTAAACCCTAGTATGTCTTAGAGATATATTTTAAATATAAAATATATGATGTATGTGTAAAATTTTTTTTGTAGCTTTGTACTCAAATCGAGGTTCATCACCAGGCTGTCCAGTCATAAGAGCAAGTAGGGTTCAGAGATCTTTTTTTCTTATTCAATAGGGTACTCTTATGGCGCGTAGGGGTGCCATTGTGATATCCTAAGAAGAAGAACTGTGAAAAGAATATTTCGTATTCATGCATATTATTAAAACTTCACGCATATGTGATAAGCTTGAGATGCTTAATTATAATCATATTGAATGATTATGATTTCATATCTTAGAGATATGAATAGATGCCATGATTAATTGTTATGATTATTAAGATATAACTATAATAATGCATTATTGTGATTGAATTAGGATGTACATGAGATCATTAAAGTCCTCATAAAAATTATATTAAGTCATAGTATTATAAATCAGTAGCTGACCTATTTCTTGAATCAATTAATCAATTGGTGTCTAAGGAGTGTTTCAAGTATGGTGGTTATTTAATTGGTTCTGTTGCTGACCTGATCAATTTTATTGGTGTCTAAGAAAAGCAACAGGAGGACCCCCACCAATCTTAATATGTTTCTGGCCAATTGGATTAGTTCGAATCTTGAATGATGGTAGCTCAGTATTTTAAACACTACATATGTCTTCCTTCATGACTAGTCAATATCCTATCAAAAATCATAGTAGGTTTGTTGTGATATCCACAAGGCTTGCTATGAGGATTGATGTGGGCTTGTTTTGGTGCATATTAGATACTTTATGATATATTTTGGATATGTTGCTTTATTGTGATATCCACAAGGGTAGTATTTTTCAAATATGACTGTATGAAAATGAAGGGTCTGACTTAACTACAAAATACTATAGTTTGTTATGATTTCCACAAGGCTATGAGTATTTTTAGAGGTAAGGTTTATGCTGAGAGTTGCATGAGATGCAATTGAATATGTTTTCCTACTTTTGAACTTATTGAGATTTATTGTGATATCCACAAAGCTTCAATGAGGGATTAAGGTCTCAACCCCATTAAGAAATTAGATTAGGATTTCTCGTTTGCCATAGGAGAGGGCTATAGTATTCGATAAAATAGTGGGAGACATAACTAGTTTTAAAAGTCCTCAACTAGTTATGCATGTCAAACTTGAGTAGTTTGCTTATACTATTGTCTTTATTTATACAGATTTAAGTCTGCATCATGGCTTCTTTATTTTCACTGCATAACACTATAGATAAAAATATATTGATCGATTCCAACTATGTGGATGGATTGAAAAACTTTCAAGTTAAGTTCATATCGGAGAAGAACCCCAATATTCTAGATATTTCTGACCTTAGGATGGTTAGTAATAATGAGAAGGCAAAAGATGTCCTTAAGGATATCATCTGTTCATTTTATGGCAAATTTGGTCATTAGGAGTATAATTACAAAAATAATCTTGTAAGATTAAAGCAGAGTACATGTGTAGTACCAAAAAGTATGTATATGATATAGACCTATTTTTTATTGAGTGATTCAGAATCTGATATCTGGATATTAGATACCACCTATAGATCATATATTTGTAATTTATTATAATGACTATAGAATATCAAAGGTCTGAAAAGAGGTGATCTCAAGCTCTATGGCATAAGTGGAGAGTCCATTAGCACAGAGGCTGTGGAAACCTGTATGCTTGATTTGCCTTCAGACAAAATTTTAGAATTAAAAGACTGTTATTATATGCCAAAGGTCATTAGAAACATTATTTCTACACCTTTGTTGTAAAAATAAGGTTATGAAATAAGGCTAATGAAATAAGGCTAATGAAAAATGGATGCTCCATTTTATTTTCTAATGAATATTATGGCAGTAGTTATGTTGATAACAATCTTTTAATTTATGTACTTAATAAAAATATTTTTCATATTGAAAGAAATATAAAATGAAAGAGAGAAGATGTGAATGTCACATATCTCTGGCATTATTGCCTTGATCATATTAGTGAGCCAAGGATTAACAAGTTATATAAAAAAAAATATTTTGACCCATATGATTATGAATCATTAGAAACTTATAAATCTTATCTCATGGGTAAGATGACCAAGACTCTATTTTTTAGACATAGAGAGAGGGCGAATGAGTTGTTAGTCCTAGTACATACAGATGTATGTGGATCAATGACAACTCAGGCCAGAGGAGGATACTCCAATTTTATCACCTTTATGAAAGATTTATCAAGGTTCGGATATGTGTATCTTATGAAACATAAATTCGAAGCTTTTGATAAGTTCAAAGAGTATCAATGTATGATCGAGAAACAAACTGAAAAAAGTATCGAGGTTCTTCGATCTGATCGAGGAGGAGAATACTTATCCAGTAAATTTCTTGATCATCTTAAAAGTAAAGGTATCCTCTCTGAATGGATCCCTCCTTGTACACCCCAGTTAAATGGTGTAGCAGAAAGGAAGAATTGTACTTTGATGAATATGTTGCAGTCCATAATGTGCTTGACTGATCTTTCAATATCTTTCTATAGATAATGCCCTAGAGACTGTCACATACATATTAAATAGGATACCTTCAAAGTTTGTTGCAAGCAGACCATATGAGATATGGAAGGGAAGGAAGCCTAATCTTAAACATCTTAAGACTTGGGGCTGTCCTGCTTATGTCAAAAATATTTTTGGACATAAGTTTAGTGCTAGATCAGATAAGTATCAGTTTATAGGGTATCTTAAGAAAACTAATAGATACTACTTTTACCACCTATTGAACAAAAGGTATTTGTTAGTAGGCATGCCACTTTTTTGAAAATAAACTTATTTAAAAAGGAGAGTGGGAGGAATATTGAACTTATTGAAGTTCATGATCTATAAATCGATCCAGAAATATCAGTAGTTGGACCACAAAAAGATCCTCAATCAGAAGTATCTAAAGATGAGGTACATCCACAATATGCATCTCCTCTTCGAAGGTCAGATAGAGTGCATCATGCACCTCTGAGATTTGATGACAATATGATCAACATCATTCAGGATGATGATCCACTGATCTATTCGGAAGCTGTCATGAGTAGAGACTCAGACAGATGGCTGAAAGCCATGAAATCTGAGATGGACTTGATGTATATTAACCAAGTGCGGACCTTGGTTGATGCACCTAAGGGTATGATCCCAATAGGGTGCAAGTAGATCTTTAAGAAGAAGATCGGAGCAGATGGCCAAGTAAAATCCTACAAAGCTAGGTTGGTGGTGAAGGATTTCAGTCAAAGCTAAAGAATTAACTATGATGAAATCTTCTCACCAATGACTATGCTCAAGTCCATCCAGATTTTGCTTGCTATAGCAGTATACTATGACTATGAGATCTGACAGATGGATGTCAAGACCATTTTTCTCAATGGTAATCTAGAGGAAGAGGTCTATGTGACTTAGTCAGAGGGATCTGTCTCAAGTGAGAGGGCAAATCAAGTATGCAAGTTAATAAGATCCATCTATGGATTGAAGCAGGCTTTGAGGAGTTGGAACATCTGATTTGATATGACAGTCAAAGAGTTTGACTTTATCAAAAATAAGGATAAACCATGTGTATAAGAAGATAAGTGGGAGTGTTGTTATCTTCTTGATTCTGTATGTCGATGACATATACTGCTCATTGGAAATGATATCCTAATAATGCAATTGGTCAAGACTTGGCTATCGAATAAGTTTTTCATGAAAGATTTGGGTGAAGCATCCTATATACTAGGTATAAAGATCTATAGAGATAAATCTAAAAGGATGTTAGGCTTATCCCACTCACTGTACATTGATCTCATATTAAAGAGGTTTAATATGGAGGCTAGTAAGAGAGGTTACTTGCCTGCAAGTCATGGTATACATCTCTCCAAAAAAATGTATCCTAAGATATTAGAGGAGAGAAAGAGGATGAATGAAATCTCTTATGCTTTGGTTATGGGATCAATTATGTATGCCATGCTATGTACCAGCCTAATATAGCTTATGCTTTGGGCATAGCTATTAGATCTCAAACTGATCCAAGGGAGGATCATTGGAAAGCGGATGATAGAACGTCAATATCAGGGTATGTGTTTACCCTAAATGATGGGGTAACAAGTTGGAAGAGCTCCAAGCAGTAGATAGTATATGGCTCAATTACTGAGGCAGAGTACATCACTGCTAGTGAAGCCATTAAGGAAGCTGTTTGGATGAAGAAATTCATCATGGATTTAGGAGTCATTCCTAAGAATGAAGGATCAGTGTCACTCTATCGTGATAACATTGGGGCCATTATTCAAGCAAAAGAACCTAGGTCTCATTATAGATCCAAGCACATCCTCAGACACTTCCATCTCGTTAGAGACAAGATGTTGTCCTTGAATGAGTAGACAGAAAGAACAATATAACAGATCCATTCACTAAGGTCATACCAAAGCAGCTATATAATCGTCATCTTGATTGTATGAGATATAAAGATGATTGGCTTTAGTGCAAATGGAAGATTGAAAGAAGAGTGCTCTATAAGTCAATCGTAAGTGTGTTGCGATGAACTTTTCTTTATAATTTTTCAACTCATAAAATAATTTTTATCATTTGAGATATCGATTCATCGTATTAGCTGCATCTTATTATATCTAAGATTATGATGAACTCCAAAGATTAGGGCAAAGTTTTAAGAGACATGAATGGGTCATGCTAGTGAGACCTAAAATTTTAAAATTCTAATCTTAAACATTCCTAGTCATAGGAGTATTGAGTCGGAGATCAATGTTTCAGATAGACTGGCACATCCTATGTATGCTCGATGGAGAGGGTGGCAAATCTCATTAGCCACTTATGTGGGACACTAATACAAGAATGTGGGTGCTCATTTGAAAAATAAATCCACTGAATTGACTCGATGAAAGAGAATATCAGGAAACTTTACTTGCATGTCAAAAATGGTTCTCTAAGTGAAAGTTATGCAAGTGATCCTTAGACCTGAGACCACCATAGAATCTTGTGCACATGAACCCATATTTTGGTTCATATCCAAACATGGCATTAAGATATGTACGGGATGTTCTGAATATGGTGGAGTGTATATGGAGGTTGTGAGTAGGTCAATATGAAATCGATTACTCCTAGTAAGAGGAGATCACATCCTGTGTATTCTCAATCCTAGATGACTAGAAAAAAAATTTTTGACCAAAAGCACAAAAGAGATTAGAAAGAGTTTCTAATACTTCTTCATTGGAGTCATCATTGATTAATTAAAAATTGATATGAATATATGTTTGAGTTTGACATGATTCCATACTCATGAACATATTCAGGATGCAGGGATGATCGAAGGATTGAATTATATGGTAACTTGCCACTGAAGGATATATTTGATATTTTTATCAAATTTTTACATCTTTTAGATTGTCATGATACGTTGCTAGATGTCAATCTTGACTTATAAATTTTTGATTGAATTAAAGAGTTTAATTCGAATGCCAATTAGAAAGAGTTCTAATTATTGAAATCGGGTTAGCTCGATTGGATCTAAATTGGTTAGATTAAATTCTAATCAAATTAGATCAACTTACACCCAGACCTACTACTAGCTAGATATAGAACTCAATGGGTTACACACATATAGAAATTGGCCAAGGATCCTTTTTGAAAAGGTTGATTGAAATTTTGGATTCAATCGGAGTTTCGGTAAGCATGCTAGCATGTGTGGAATCCCTAGCTCTTTTAGAGATCATGTTGGTCTCATGCCTTGCTCATTTGCTAGCCCAACTTAGTGGACATTTGGATCAAGTCAAGCCACCTGAAAGTAGCTAAAAAGAGGCACCATATCTGGTGTACATGCCAAATAACTAAGAGTCTAACTTAAGGAGGACTCTTGGCGTTAATATGCAGAATGCATGTGCACTTTATTTGTGGCATGGAGAAGGACTAAGAATCCTTCACCTCTATTTTTTATGACAAGTAGATCAGATGATGAGCCACCTAGCACATCTTTTGAAGTATGAAAAATCTATTAGATTGTGTGTGAAAAAATTACTCGAAATATTGCTGCGCGCATAATAGGTTTTCTGGATGCACAAAGGGATGCAAAGACTCCTTCTATTTAGGGAGTCTTAAGTGACTTTTTATCTGATAATTTTTTTTGATAAGGATTAATTTTAAGTGCTGATCATGTGGTAAAAATTTAAAAAATTATCAGATTAGAAAAGGTTGCTTTTCACACCCTTTTCTTGGTGTGTGCGCGCATGACAGGGAGAAGGTGCTCGCGCATCTCTTCGGTGAAGAGTCCTTCTTACATATGATCTCTCATCCAAATAATGTGTCATTTAGTGATAGCCTTTCTATTTGAACAAAGGTTTATGTGGCAAAATTTCATGCTAATCTGATGTGTGAAGAGATGCAAAAAGCATCTCATTCTGGGCATGCACACGTGAGAAGGTAGGAATCGACGTATCACCCTCTAAAGAGTTCTTCTGTTTAAGGATTCTCAGATAAGTGATACGAGGACTTGATATACCTTTCCACATAAGGCGTGCCTTCTCTGTTAGTGCCCCATCTGGTGCTATGAATAGGGGATGGTAGATGGGGTGATCATTCAATTCTTACATCCCCTATCCACTCCCTCTCTCCCTCTCTTACAACTCTAGGTTTTAGGACAAGGCTTATTCTTTTCAGACAAGCCTAATCTTAATAGCTCTAAGGGTTTAAGAGGTCTATAAAAAGGTGGTCAAGTCTAGTGGATAGTTCAGAAAGGTTCAGACTTAGGTCTGGAGGAAGATTTGATCGATTGATGGCTGGTTGAGTTCTAGGGGCTAGAAATCTTGAAGCAAGGTGAAGAAGGAGCGCTGTCCTTGGTTCAATTTTTATGTGGATCACCGTTGGAGGGCAGACACTTGGATGCCTCATGAAAATTGGATTAGTGTTATAGATATTCTTCTGATCCAAATTTATTTTATTATACTTTGATTGATATAGTCAAGAGCTTTTGGGTATTAGGATTTTCGGTGCATCGGATATTTTTAATAAAAATTTTAAACACCTAATCCTTCTGCTGTACCACTAAAACCCAACAGTCGATCAAATCAAAAGTCCTAATTTGGCTTCGTGGTTCAAGCCTGAATTAATTAGTTGATCTGATCAATGCTTATTGATCGATTGGTATTTAAGATAAGTTTGGCAGTTCGATCAGTGGTCTTTAATTGGGAGCTACTCGCATAGATTGAGTTAACGGCATACCCTCCCATCAATCTCACTTACCTGACCAATATTGTTGATTAAGTCTTGACTTAGGTTGCTAATGATTCGAGCAACCCATGCCACTAGGTTAGTCGTATTTGATATGACTAATTAAGAATGAGACCTGAACCTAAATCTCCTCAATTAATATTAAGTCCTGTGGTCTTCCACCATTGTAGAGATGCGGATTCCTACCCGGTGTTGATCGTTTTCGATTGGTCATAGTGGTTCGGTTGCATCAGGTAGGTACAACTACTCTATGGCATTAGATGCCCCAAGGTAGAGATAGGATTGGGCCCAATAACTATTAGATGAGGATCCCAATGACGACTTTGTACCCGTTGGTGTATGGTGGGTCTGACTTAACTAAGAAATATACCAATAACTGTTAGGTGAAGCCACAAGATTTAAAGACTGAACCAGCTACATCTTGCTTAGTGAAGCAATGGACAAAGAGTTGTCTACTAATTGGTTTGTGTGTTATCAATAACTGTTAGGTGAGCTGCACATAAATTAGTGGAACTGCAGTGCCCACTAGAAACTGATCATGTATAGGTTTCTATTTTCTCCACCCGAAGAGTGTGAGAGATCTATAAAAATAATGAGAGCCCTTATTTGTTTATTAAAATCTCAATAACAAATATTTACAAGTTTAAAACATCTAATTAGAAATTATTTCTCTCTACAGTTAACCATGTCAAGTTTAAATCCATTAGCTCGAATCCTTGACACCAATAGGTTGATCAAAACCAATTATAAGGACTTGCTCTAGAATTTGAGAATCTTCTCAATTTTGAGAAGCTGAACCATATCCTCGATCAGGATGCACCTGTGTTGCCAGCTCGTCCATCCCCTGATCAATGAGCCATACTTGAGAAGTGGATGGATGAAGACAATAACATGAAGTGCTATATTCTTGCATCCATATCCATTGATCTTCAGTGACAGTATGAAGATATGAGGACTGTCAGAGACATACTGACTCACCTGCAAGAGTTGTATGGTGAGCAGAGTCGCACGACTTATTTTGAGGTCTCGTGGAGACTTTTCAGAGCAAAGATGCATGATGGACAGTCCGTCTATGATCATTGTTTGATAATGTTCAAGGATATTGAGGAGCTTCAGAAGCTAGGCATGAATATGGATAAGGAATTACAACTGGATATGATCCTGCAATCCCTTTCTGATTCGTATGGGCAGTTCATCATGAACTACCATATGAATAAGATTGAAAGCTCTTTGTCTGAATTGTTGAACATGTTGGTGATGGCTTAAAGTATCTTGAAAAGTTCAAAGGGTACCATTCTAACTATGGAGCAGGCTTCCTCTAAGAGAAAGTCTTCTTGGAAGAAGATGAAGAAGCCTGCAAAGAAGCAAAAGGTCGATAACAAATCCAAGAAGCAGGCTCCAAAGAAGACCAATGACAAAGGAAAATATTTTCACTGCAATGTCGAAGGTCACTGAAAAAGAAACTGTCCTGCATACTTGGCCACTTTAAAGAACAAGAAGATGGACATGCCTTCCGAAGGTACGTCTGAATTGCTCATTATTAAAACTAACCTAATGATTTTTTCTTCTTTTAATTGGGTTATAGATTCTGATTTTAGTGCTCACTTGTGCACTTCTATGCAGGATCTGGAAGAAGTTAGAGGGCTAAGGGAAGGCGAGATTACTCTCTAGATCGGCAATGGGGCAAGAGTTGCTGCTATAGCCATCAAAATTTACCCTTTACAATTATCGTTAGGAATTAGTTTGCTTTTAAAAGATTGTTATTATGTACTTGGAGCCAGTAGAAACTTAGTTTCTATATCTATGCTGGCACAGGACAATTTTAATTTTCATTTTAATAAAGACTTCTATGCAATTTATTTTGGAAATAAAATTGTTGCACGTGCCTTTTTAATTAATGGACTTTATCATTTGCATGAAGATGTGAATATTGATATTAACGAGCAAATTGTGAATGCTGTAGGGTCTAAGAGACTCAGAGATAGGATTAGCCAAAAATATCTCTGGCACCTAAGACTAGGCTATATTGGAGAGGACAAACTTAACAAATTGGAGAAAGATAGCCTTCTCGGGTCATTGACTTCTGAGTCTTATTCAATTTGTGAGTCATGTCTTCAAGAAACGATGGCTAAGCTGCCTTTTGTAGGATATGGAGAAAGAGCCACTGAGATATTAGCCTTGGTACATATTGATATGTGTGCTCCATTCGATGTACAGGCCAGGGGTAGCTATCTCTACTTCATAACCTTTACCGATAATTTCTCACGGTATGGTTTCGTGCACCTGATGCTTCACAAATCTGATGCCTTTAAAAAGTTTAAAGAATTTAGATGTGAAGTAGAGAAGTAAATCAAAAAATCCATAAAGGTTCTTCGATTAGATTGAGGAGAAGAATACCTTAGTGGAAAATTTCGGACCTATCTCAAGGATAACGGCATAGTCTCACAATGGACACCTCCAGGGATGCCTCAGCTCAACAGGATATCTCAAAAGAGAAATCGAACCCTATTAGATATGGTCCGATCCATGATGAGCTTTACAGATCTTTTGATCCTTTTATGGGGACATGCGTTTCTTTCTGATATTTATCTCTTAAATTGAGTTCCCTCTAAATCCGTTCCTGTCACACCATATGAGTTATGGCATGATACGAAACCATCTCTTGGGTACCTCAAGATTTGGGGATGTCCGGCTCATGTCAAATGATAACAGGTGGACAAGTTAGAGGTTAGGTTATTTAGGACTCATGTTATAGGGTATCCTAAGAAATCTATGGGATACTAGTTTTATCTTCCAGAGGATCACAATGTGATTGTGAGCCGTCATGTTGTCTTGTTGAAAAAAGAGTTTGTCCAAGATGGAGGTAGTGGGAGGAAGATTGAGCTCGAAGAGAAAGTCTATAAAGAGCGTCGAGTTCAAAAACTTGAACCTAGTAATGAGCCAATAAATTTAGTACCTCCTCCACCTTGTAGATCAAATAGGGTCTATTGGAATGTGCAGGCAATTTCATGCATGTATTTTAAAATTTTTTAAAAAAATTATATCAAAAGATAACTAGATTAATTAAATTAATCTAACATGCATATGATCTAATCATCAAATCAACCTACTCTAGGATCTATGACATGTTACGTTGCATATAAAATCTGAAATAATCTGAAGATAAAATCAGTATGTTCGTATGTGAGCAGTAGATCACATCTACTTCTAATCTGAGTTCAGAACTTGATATCTGATCATGGATCGATGATCTTCACTACTGAGAGATATAGTGGAGAGGATCCTTGCTGATTGCTCACAGCCGCACATGCATCCAGCCTCTACAGAAAATCCACTCGAAGTCTCAATCTGATCGATCTTCTCGGGAGTGCTAGCTCGTGCGAAGACCTTCTTCTTGACTGATCTGGATTCTTTCTTCAAATTTTTGGTACTTTTTTAGAGGTTGAAGATAAACTTCTAGAGAAGATGAAGAGGTGAAAGAAAAATGGAGAAAAAAATAATTTTTCTCTAAATTATTTTTTCTTCCCAAACCTTTAGAATCAAAAATCTAAAATTCAGGTTTTTGCACACACCCTAAGAGAAAGGACCCTCCTCTCTATTTTTCATATCATGAACCATACCCAAACTTCTACCACATGAAGAGCTCTTTTCTGGTATCTTACACTTATAAAGAAACCATGAAATCCCCTTTTATAGGCATATAAGGAGGTGGGGTGAAGAGTCCTAGTGATCCTGGACTCTTACAGGATTTCACCTCCCTTCACAATTTTACATCCCAAAACATGCAAAAAAAATATGAGATATCCCTTTCTATATTTTTTCACATAAATCAATTCTCCAACTGATCTCCTATAATAAATTATCTTAAAATATTACACATATAAAGAGTAAAAAATTTATTAGCGTGGAGAGGTTGATCTGGATGGGAACAAATTCTCCTGATAAAGAATATTTTAAAATCTAATTTTAAAATCTTTCTTTTATCAAAACTAAATTAGGTTTGGATGTACAATAAATAAAGGAAAGCACTCTTTGGTGTTAAAAAATCTCACACAAAACAAATTTGTGTCTGGAGATATATGGTATGCAATCTGGGTTGGCACAGAGAGAAGAGTCCTATTCCAATAAGGACTCTTAATTTTTTTATCTGAATCCAAATCAAATCACATCTGGTTTAGCCCAAATAAAATATATAAAACTTAATTTAATTAAGTTTATAAATTTTTAATCAAATTTTAATCAAATTAAGAATTGATTAAACTAAAGTTCTTATCAAATCAGAGATAATTCTTCCTTAACGATTAGATCATCTCATAACCTAATCGGGACAAACCTAATTGAATCCAATTCAATTAGATTTTATTTAATCCTCTTTGCTCAATCAAATTGAGCTAATCAATAATTTAATTATTAATTATTTTTTTATTAATTTACTAACACTTGGTGAATTAATTTATTGTAACTTTTGCATAAAATTAACCATCAATCAAATTGACGTTAAGCCCTTGAACTATTCTCAATCATTGATCAGCCACATGATCAGTCAGAAATTTTCTTTGAGTGTGACCTCATAGGTTTGAACCTAAGTTGATAGTACAGAAATATCTTTCTGAACCAATCGATGTAACCATCTAGCAATGATGATCCGACGTCCGGATAGGTTGAATGATGGCGAAGCAACATTCAAGAACCTATTGGCATATGGTTACCGTATAATTCATCCTTATGACCCTAATACTTGAGGATGACCTAAGATTTAATTGTCAATTCTAGATAAATCATTCACATTATATTTCAATCTTTTTTAAATCTAACACATAAATTATTCAGGCTCAGATTTTGCTAAATTAAAATACACTGATGTATTTCTCCTACTAATTTGGAGGGATCAATCCCATCTTAACTCATGCACCGACTTGACAAGTACTTAACTGCATCCAAAAATCTTTCATTACTGAATTAGAAACTTAGTTAGTCTGGCATCAAAGTATAGTGAGTTGCTTGTAAATCATCATTGTGATCTTAGGTCAGAGGGACACTTATATCCATACCCTTTGCGAGCTATTCTTGACAGCAAAGTGCTCTAAAGTTGATCACGTTCGGTGATGATGTACTCTTACATCTCATCTGCATGTCATACCAGTGTCTCTATACTATTTGATTATAAGGACAACCAATATATAGGGCACACAACAACCTACACTTGATATCGCTATCGTCCTAGTAATAGCGTGTCATTTGGTTGCAAACCAATTTAAGGACTACACGATAAATCATCCTTTATCGATCAAAGTAGTCCTAAGGGCTTCATCACAATATAGGAGTTCATTAGAAGATACAATCTTATGATGAAAAATACCATATAATTTTTATTATTTATCAATTTATATATATTTATAATTAGCACAATCGTCAAACAATTAGTTTTAGGACATAATTCCCAACAACTCTCACTTAGACTAATGCCAATCAGTATAGTATCATATACCCCTCTTCAATTTATCATCTTAGAACTCCTAAATACCAAAGCTTTAGTAAATGGGTTGGCCAAGTTCTCCTTTCTGTCGATCTTCTAAAGATTGATATTATCTTAACAGATTTTCTGAATAAGATGGCAGCAATGTAAAATACCTAGTAAGCTAATAGGACTTCGGCTCCTTGACATGAGCTATGGATCCAATACTGTACAATACAGTAGGATCATCATCGGAGGGTGCCACTCCTAGCTTATCAGTGAATTTATACAATCACATAGCTTTCTTGCAAGCATCAAATACTGCAATGCATTCTGCCTCGCAATTTGAATTTGACTATATTTTTCTACTTGAAATCTTTTTAGCAGATTGCCCCATTATTTAGGATAAAGATATATTTTGATACATTCTTGCTATTATTATATCCAACTAAAAATTGAAATCAAATTCAATAAGTTTTAAGTTAGATTCTCCATAACCGAGTCACCGATCCTTAGTATTTCTCAAATACTTAAGGATGACCTTCCAGTGATTCTCACCCAGATCTTGCAAGTATCCACTCACTATCCTAATGAGTATACCATATCCGTTCTCATACATGATGTAATGATAGAATAAATTTTATTCATAAACACCCTATGTATATTGGATTGGAAAAACTTAAGCAGCCTCTTAGATCTATCTCTATAGATCTTCATCCCTAAGATGAGAGATACTTTTCCTAAGTCCTTTATGGAGAACTATGATAATAGCAAAATCTTTATTTTTTGTAATGTAAGGAATGTCATTTTTGATTAAAAAAATTTTATTCACATACAAAATAAATAATACACTCATAGAACTATTAATCTATTTGTATTTGCAGAGTTCTTCTTCATTCTCAATGAAGCCATGCATTTTGATCACTTATCAAAATATGTGTTCTAACTCTGAAATATTTAGCATTGCCATAAGAAAAAATATCTCATTATTATCAATACCATAATGCTGACAATATTCTTAGATAACTAGATGAGCTTTGTAGGTCTCCACCTTCTCGTCTGTGCTACTCTAATCCTATTAGAGATCCACTTACACTCTATAGATTTTACCCCTTCAAGTAGATCAACGAGTATCCATACATAATTGACCTTCATGGACTCCATTTCGGACCTATGGCTCCAAACCATTAATCAGAGTCGAACCTCTGCATGGCATCAATATAGATGATCAAATCCTTGTTGTTCTCATCAAGTTCAACAGAATCATGTTTTAAAATCTTGATACCGAAGTATCTATCCGACGGATGCAGTACTCTATCGAATCTCCTTAATGGTGCCTCTATAACAGATTTTGGATTTGTTATGATCAAATCTGATTCTGTAGGTTCACTAGATTGTGTCAGTTCTTTTATCTATCGAACTTCATTAGATCCATATTAAACGCATCAGTACCTTGACCAAAGTACTCTTTTTTCTGAAAGAAATGCTGAACAACTCTTGTTCTTTAGCATGGTAGAAGTTATATCCCCTAGATTCTTTAGTTATCCTACAAAATAATATATATAAGATCGAGATCCAAACTAATTGATCTGCAAATGCTTGACATAAAGCAAACACTCTCAAACCCTAATTTAAGAAAGTATCGGCTTATGCCTAGTGCATATCTCATATGGAGTCTTTGCAACTGATTAATTTGGAATCTAGTTCAGAACATAACAAGCAGTCTTAAGAGCATAATCCTAAAAAAAGACTGGTAGACTTATAAAATCCATCATGGATCGAACTATATCTAACAAAGTCGATTCCAATAAGAAAAAATTCTATTTTCTTCTAGATATGTCAAAAAACTCATCGAAAGGGCATTCTCCTCTTTGATCTGATCGAAGAGTTTCAATGCCCTTTCTAGTTCATTTCTCTACCTTATTATAAAATTATTTGAATATTTTAAATAATTCAAATTTATGGCAAACATATTCATAGATCCAATACATCAGTATGTATCAGATTCAGAATATCATTAGCTCGTTCATCTTTTTCAGCAAAAGGTGACTTGGTCATCTTACTAAGGAGATAGGATTGATAGGTTGACAATGATTCACAATCATTAACTTCAAAAATTATCCTATTGATCTTATTCTTGTTTAATGATCGAGCCTAAATTGACAAAGATAGATATTCATGATATTATCTACTTTAGAGAGTTTGTTTGATTGTGTACAATACACTAATAGGCTGTGACTATTCATAAATGTCATTTCTCAGTTATCCAAATGATTTTGACATCATTCATAATGATATCACAAAATCATTGATAATAGTGACAATCACTAAAATGATATTCTTAAAATTGAAAATAGGCTTGACGATTCTTAAAATCAGGATTGAAACATAACTTCCATCTCCAACGTTCAGAAATCTCTTACTGTTTTCAATCTTTCTACTAACCTAAAGTCATTGCAATAATTTGCATGAACTTTCAATATCTAATACGCAGGCAGTAGTGTGTATCTTGTTTAGCAATCCTTTGCTAATTTCTCTTCCTTAGCCTGTTCGGATCAAGAGACTCTACCAGACCAGGTTAATCTTAGACTCTTTTATCAGTTTAAACTCATTAGCCCAAGCACGACTCTTTTGTACCTTTCTTTTATTTTTTCTCTTAAAGAATTATTGTCATACTGAAGACATATCTTCAAAGGTGTGAAAGAACTCCTTCAATATTTAAAGAATTTTCTTTCACTGAGCATCATCGAATTTACAACTAAATTTGTATTTTCTGCTACTCTCAATAACACCACACGGTGATATGATCATATGGCCACTTCTGATAAGTATCTTTGATCGCATCACATGGGTTGGATGTGAAAACTTCAGGTGCTGGATCCAGAATCATATGTAGGATCTATTCGTGTTCTAAAACTATTCACAATTTTCGATACTAATTATCGAAGTTGGGTCTTATAAATCAGTCACTGTCAAACAGTGAATGGAGCAACGTACATCTAGCCATAACTGAAAGAAAAATAGAAGACTTTTATGTTTATGAATTGATTAAGCCTAAAGACTTGAATTTTAGTCTAAAAGTTCTCTCACTATTTTAGTCAAATTGGTAGCCTCTACCTCCAATCCGAGAAATTACCTAAATTTCTTAGTGGGCACTAGAATCCACATAGACTGCATACAAGTCCGAGGATGGCTCGGTCAATCCATATGCATCTATGGATAGGTTTTCAATCAATTATTTTTTTAAATAATTTTTAAAATTAATTTTGTCTTAGATTTTATTTCAGTAGGTGATGGGC
This sequence comes from Elaeis guineensis, assembly GCF_000442705.2. Classification (NCBI taxonomy): domain Eukaryota; kingdom Viridiplantae; phylum Streptophyta; class Magnoliopsida; order Arecales; family Arecaceae; genus Elaeis; species Elaeis guineensis. The sequence goes on along the minus strand of NC_026002.2, from coordinate 52,639,653 downwards.
CTCCATTGAAAGTTTCGATTAGGTCAAATCATTAACATAAACCTACTCAGTATTTTTAACTAACAAATGATCAGGCCCTTGGATGGCTTGATCAATCCAACCATCATCAGATAGTACAACAGAGTCATCATATGATGAATGATAATTTCATCATTCAAAGAGAACATCAGACGGATGGCATCTGTAAAGTCAATCAAAAATAATGGACCCATTATCATTCACCTTAATGGGAGGCTATGATCTAGTTATCCCTATAACTAGCTCATTTTATGGATCTAATAATTTAGAAGATTTAAGAATTAGTTTAGAGAAGAGATGAGAAGAAATCAACCAATAAACCATAATCCTCCCACTGACTTCACTAAGTCATTGAATTGGATCAGGGTCATGCTGGTTGAAATGGCACCTAGATTAGTCACACTGATCAACCTCAGTGATATGGGTCAACTCGAATCACTTAGCGATCTAATCAAGTCATAATTCATCAAATTGGACAGATAAGTGAGATCAATGGGAGGGTCTGCTAAGCTTACCTTAGACACCATCAAAATGATCAAATAAGCCGCTCTCAATTAAAAATCATCGATCGAAATGCCAAACTAACCTTAGACACCAATTGGTTAATTAGTTTTGATTTGACCAACCTAATTATTCGGATTCAACCACTGAGCCACAATCAAGGTCTATTTGGTCTAATCAAAGACATAGACTTGACCATCTACAATTATTGTATTAGTTCTAGAGAAATCCTGATTTAATCTAATTCAATATATGATTAGATTTAATCAATTTCTCTAGTTAGTCTATTAGCTCTTTGATTGTAACCTTAGGTCTAACCAAATTAAGAGGACCTAATTTGAGCTAAACCATGCCCCCATGTTTTATGTGAATGATATTAGATCTTTAATTCATAATTCTAGATCTAATCGATTCTATCCTTAATTCTCAATTAAGTTCAGTATTAACATGAATTTAGGTTATGATTTGAAATAATTTTAACCTTTTATTTTGTAAATAATTTATAATAAATATTATGCAAAGATTTTCTATTCTAAAACTAGATTGACTCAATCAATATTGAGCCAGCTACACATAGAGATTGGGTCGACTCAGTTCAAAATTGGGTTGGCTCAGTAATTGTGCAAGCATGATTCAAAAAATTTTAGATCTAAAAATTCTTATATAACACTAAAATAAAATCAATCATAATACTTTTAGATCATATCTAAAATTTTTAGGATTCGATATTTTATTTTGTCATGATTAAAATAATTTTAATCATATAGATTAGATGTCTTATTTTTCATACAACTTTGTATCACATACAACAAACCTAGGATTTCAAGATCTAGAGCTTTGTAGAAAAATAAGTTCTTTCTTTCGCATTCTTCTTCATGAGATCTAATCACATAGCACCCCTACACATTATAAGAGTATCCCATCGAATGGGAAGAGACGGCCTTTAAACCCTTTTTGCTCTTATGATCGAACGGTCTGGTGATCAATCCAATCCAAGTACTTGCTAATCGGATCATCTAATCTAATTATATATCATATATGCTTGAATTCAAATCTAATTTAAATTATATTAGATCTGATTATAATCTTAGATCATATCTAAATCAGATCATATACATCATATGTATGATATAAATCAGATTTTATCGACGATCAGCACAAACTAGAATAATTTTTTCACTGTAAGGGATAAATCCTACAGCAGGATAACCTTATGTCAGTTTGTACGATCAACTATTAATTTAATTTAGATCAAAATATCATATATCAGATCTAAATAAAATTAAAATTTAGATTCAATATGCACATAAATCATGTCATAACGAACCTAGGCTCTGATACCACTATTGGAATGCGCAGGCAATTTCATGCATGTATTTTGAATTTTTTTTAAAAAAATTATAGTGAAAGATAACTAGATTAATCAAATTAATCTAACATGCTTATAATCTAATCATCAAATCAACCTACTCTAAGATCTATGACATGTTATGTGTAGGATTTTAGGATGGGTATGCACAGCAAAAGCATAATGAATTTTAAAATTTAAATTAAAAAATTTTAAATATAAAACCCATAAACTAGCATCTTCTTGATGATTAATAATCATATATAATATAAATTTAAAATTAAATTTAAGCTATAGAAGAATACCTGCAGCACTTAATCCAAATTCCAGTAGAACCTCCACTAGGCATCCAATTGTTCGCCCTTGAACGGTGATCCACATAGGGCTATGATCAGGACACCAACTCTTTGAGATGATTTTTTCTTCCAAAATTCTTACTCTAAGAATTTTTTTGGACACCAGAACCTCAAGACCCTCTTCCTCTTCTCCTAGCCTTCCTATCCCTACCTTTCTTCTCTCATTGTCTTCCTTAATTCTCTTCCTAGACTTTTGTCCTAAAATCAAACTTGTCCTTACTATTTTAAATTTATTCTAATAAGAAAAGGAAAGAACTAATTAGACAATAGGGAGAGGATGTTAGAAAGAAAAGTAAAATTAGAAATCTAAATGAATCCAATCCCTCGGCGCATCCACTTTAAATACTTAGCGACGGGTTGCCTTCGGAAATTATTCGCGCCCCTTCCACGTGCCTTCTCACATCCATCAAAAAAATTCATACCTCTTGATGAATTCTTATGCTCATCAAAAAGATTTTGACACATGACAATCATCGAGAAAAAATCCAAGAGACGCTTCACGCAGAAGGACTCTTCGAAATATTTTTCTCGATGATTCTCTGATGCATCGCATAACTTCCCATGGTTTAATTTTTCTCCACCACCCATCAGTGCAATTTTGTCCATACAATAGCCAAAAATGAAGGTGCTAATATCAGAATGGTGTGAAAAAAATCTTAGACTAAGAAGTGACGTGACAAATGGGTTAGAGTCCTTCACAAGTTGGACTCTTGGTCAGGTGCATGGATCAAACTGACAGGATTTCCAACTTCGATGAATTTTCATGTTTAACCTAGAAGGAATTTTAGCTTCAAAAAAAGCACTTATGCTCAAAATTAAGTTATAAATCACTAAAAAATTATTTTATCATGAAACATTGGATAAGCTTGAGGATGATGCATCTCATCTCATGGGACATGAAAGCTGTTTCTGCGCACAAAAACTGCACCCATGCACAAGAAAAAATCTTGACTTGTAGAGACTTAGTTTTCTGGCTCTAAAGTTTTGACACATATAGCTAAGGGCTGATCCAACTCAAACCTAGAATTGGTTTGAATTAATTTGGCCTTAATTAGCCCAATCTGAAATCAATTTTGAAACTAATTCGAAACAGGGAGCTAGTTTTTGTAATATGTGTTAGCATATCAATTTTGCAAATATAATCTAATCCAATTAAACCCCTGATCAATTCTCTTTGTGTGTGACCCATTAGATTCCACATCTAATAAGCAATAGGTCTGAGTACAAATTGATTTGATTTGATTAGAATTTAATCTAATCGATCTAGATCCAATCTAACTAACCCGATTTCAACAATTAGAACTCTTTCTAATTGGCGATTGAATTAAACTTTTTAATTTGATCAAACCCACAAGACAAGATTGATATCTATAAATATATCATATCTATCTAAAAGATATAAAATTTTAATAAAAATATCAAAAATATCCTTCAGTGAAAAGTTACCGTGCAATTTAATCTTGCGATCTCCCTGCACCCCGAATATGACTCTGGATATGGAATGATGTCAAATACAATATTATACTCATATTTCTCTCAATCTTATATGATAATTCAATTAATAAAATATTAAAAACTCTTTCTAATTTTTATTCTACTTTGATCAATGGCTTCCTGAATCATTAATCGATCAGAGCAAGTAGGATGCAATCTCCTCTTACCAGGAGTGATCGATTCCATGTTGACCTACTCATAACCTCCATACACATTCTACCATATCCAGAACACTATACATGACTAAGTCATGAATGAATATGAATCAAAAAATATAAATTCATGTATATAAGATTCTATGGTAGTCTTAGGTCAAAGGATTATATGCACAACTTCCACTATAAGAAAATATCTTTTGACGGATAAGTAAATTTTATAAGATATTTTTTAAGTTGGATCAATTCAGTGAACTTATTCTCTAATGAGCATCCACTTCTTTGTATTAGTGTCTCACACAAGTAGCATATGAGATCAACCACCCTCTCCATCGAGCATACATAGGAAGTGCTAGTCTATCCAGAATATTGATCTCCTTCTCAATGCTCCTATGACTAGAAATATTTTAAATCAAAGTTTTTAGAATTTTAGGTCTCATAGATATGATCTCATCATCACCCTAAATCCATTATCCTGATTTATGGAGTTCATCATAATCATTACAAAAGTAAGATGCAGCATATGATGAAAAATATCTTTTATTATTTAAAGAGTCAATACATGAGTCTGAAAGATTACAAAGAAAATCCATCAAAATACAAATTTCGATTGGCTTGTAAGGCATATTCTTTTTAATCTCTCACTTGCACTAAAGCCAATCATCATTATATTTTATCCCCATACAATTATGATGGTGATTGAACTACTGCTGTGGTAGAGCCTTAGTGAATGGGTCTGCTATATTATTCTTTATTTCTACTCGTTCAATGATAACATCTTGTCTTTCGATTATTTTACGAACGAGATGGAAGCATCTTAGAATGTGCTTAGATTTATGATGAGACCTTGGTTCCTTTGCTTGAGCAACTGCTTCAGTATTATCACAGTAAAGTGATATTGGATTCTTAATCTCAGAAACAATACCCAATTCAGTGATGAACTTCTTCATCTAGATAGCTTCCTTGGCAGCTTCACTTGCAGCTATATATTCTACCTTAGTGGTTGAGTCAGCTACAGTCTACTGCTTGAAACTTTTTTCAACTAACAGCTCTACCATTAAGAGTAAAAACATACTCTAAAGTGGACTTGCTATCATCTGGGTCTGATTAGAAACTAGAGTTAGAATAACCTTCTAGTCTTAGATCAGATCCTCCATATACCAAAAAAATATCTTTAGTCCTTCTCAGGTACTTAAGAATATTTTTCACTACTTTTCAATGATCTTCTCCTGGATCAGCCTGAAATCTACTAACTATGCCTAAGGTATAGGCAACATCAGGCCTAGTACATAGCATAGCATACATGATCGACCCTACTGTCGAAGCATAGGGAATAGAACTCATTCTATTTCTCTTTTTCGATGTTTTAGGAGACATCCTTTTAGAGAGGTGTATGCCTTGACTTATGGGTAAGTAATCTCTTTTACTCCCATCCATGCTAAACCTCTTTAGCACTAAGTCTATATACTTGGATTGAGACAAGCCTAACATCCTCTTAGATCTATCTCTATAGATCTTTATACCTAGTATATAGGACGCTTCACCAAAATCCTTCAACGAAAACTTACTTGATAGCCATATCTTAACCGATTGTAACATTGGGATATCATTCCTAATAAGAAGTATGTCATCCACATATAAAACAAAGAAGACAATGGCACTCCCACTAGTCTTCTTGTATACACAAGGTTTATCCATATTTTTGATAAAACCAAATTCTTTGACTATAACATCAAATCAGATGTTCCAACTCCTCGAGGCCTGCTTTAATCCATAAATAGATTTCTTAAGCTGGCATACCTGATTTGCTCTCTCTTTTGAGACAAATCTTTCTGGCTGAGATATGTAAATCTCTTCCTCAAGATAACCATTAAGGAAGACGGTGTTCACATCTATTTGCCAATTCTCATAATCATGGTATGCTGCTATTACAAGCATAATCTGTATAGATTTGAGCATGGCAACAGGTGAAAATATTTCATCATAATCAATATTCTGTTTTTGCCTGAAACTTTTAGTTCCTAATTTAGCTTTATAGGTTTCAACTTGGCCATCTGCTCCAATCTTTTTCTTATAGACCCATTTGCATCCAATAGGGGTCACACTCTCTGGTGCATCATGAAGGAACCAGATCTAGGGTTTCAGGGTTAGATCTTGAAACTTTTTCAAGATCATACAGCGGAAGACTAAAATAAATCAAAATTTATTTTCTAAGATCAGAAAATCCCTAGATCTAAGATCCTATTACATGATTATTACATAGCATTAAATCAAAAATTAAAATATATATAAATATAGTAAGAACTACATGTTGATCATATCAACATGTTTCTATACTAGCTACATCTAATGTATGTATTAAATAATAGATCAGATCTATTACCTTGCAAGTTAGACGCTCTAACCTTGCTGATCCGGGCTTAAGGATGATGTTGCAAGCCGCACATGCGTCCGGCCTCTAGGAGTCATCCACACGAGCCCACGAATCTCGATCAGAAGTCCTGCTTCAGGAAATCAGCACAGTATGCTAGTACTGCGCTGATCCTTCTTTGATGGTTGATCAGGTGCCTCCTTCTTCTTGATTTGGACTCTTCCAAAGATGAAAAGTAGAAGGAGGAGTTTCAGATCTGAGACACTCTCAGAAAACTCAAGATGGAGGGAAGAAAGATATGAAAACAAAAACCCAAGAAGAAGACCCTCTTCTTCTTCACGTTTTTCTCTCTAGACACCTAAACTTGCATCTTTTATATCTCCACGACCCAAAGGTATTTCTCTCTAATTTTTGGATGACAGAAAGGCCTCTCAAATATCTATCTCTCCTTAAAATTTCACGAATAAACTCATCTTATATAGAGAGATATGATAGAGTCCTTGTCTAGGTCAAACACCTAGTCAAGGCTTATCCAAACATGGCAAGTAAAGGGACGCCCAACTCTTGAGAAACTCCTCCATATTTTCGTGCATGGATCACCAGAAAATGGTGTACAATATAAACCCTAAAAGCCACGAAAATTCCAAAAAAAATTTGGATAAATTCGGTGCAAAATTGAAAGAGTTTTGGATTTCTAAAACTCTATCTCATAGAATTCGAAATCCAAACTTATTCCTTTTAGATTTGATCCAAATCACCTTCCATGTAAGAAAGAAGAGAGGAGACCTTTTGTGAACGTGGGAGAGATCTGGGAGAGGGCTTTTGTCGCACAAAATAAGTGGAGATTGGCGTTGAATAAGAGAGAGGGCGTGGAGAAGGCTTATGTGGCGCAAGGTGGAATCCTAGTCCTACTAGGATTCTGTCTCATAACTTGTTTTAATTTGGTTTCCCAAACCAAATCAAATCAAAATTAGATCAATCCAATTAAAATAGGTCTTAACCCAATTAAGAACCTAATTTGATTAGATTAAATTAGATTTAAATCTGATTTAATTTTCTAATCAAATTAGAAATTAGATTGACCCAAGTCCTAGTTGAACTAGGACTAGTCTTTCCTTGCACTTGGCTTATCCAATAAACCAATTGGACTTGATCCAATCAAGCCCAAACCAAATCTAATTAAATCATATTTAATTAGACTTAATCTCAGCCCATTGGCTTAATCAAATTAAGCTAATTAGCAATCGAATTGCTAATCGATCCTCTTGCAACACTTGCACTGGGTTAAATATCAATCGTATTGATCATCTAACCCTAGAACGATTCTTAATCGTTGATCAACCATCCGATCGGATCATGAACTCTAATGTGTGTGACCTCATAGGTCCGAACCTAAGCCGGTAGCATAGGAACAAATTTCTATACCAATCGAAGTGACCATCTAGCAATGGTACCCGACGACCGGATAGGTCGAATGTGTAGAACAATATCCTTAGAACCCATGCGGATATAGTTTTCATATAATTCATCCCCTTGACCAAAATGATCATAGGACATCCCAGAGTTCAACTGTCAACTCTGATCAGGTTGTCCACATTGTATTTCAAAATATCAAATCCATCTAATGGATTACCCTGGCCAAGGTTTTGCTAAATTGAAATACAGCGACTCATTCTTCTCCAACTGTTGGAGTGGTCAATCCCATCTCGATCACACTCTGACTTCGCAAGTACTTGACTGTGCCCAGAAGCCTTCCGTCCCTGAATTAAAAATTCAGTTAGTCCAGTACCAAAGCACAGTGAGTTGCTTGCAAGTCACTGAGGCGATCTCAAGTCTAAGGGACACTTATACCTATATCCCATCAGAGCCATTCTCGACAGCAGAATGCTCTGGAGTTGGTCACGTTCAATGACGATGTACCCTTACATCTCACCTGTATGCCATACCAGTGTCTCCACACTCCTTGGTTAAGAGGACAACCAACCCATATGGCCTACAGCGATCTATGCTTGATAGAAGCTGTCGTCCTTATTAACAGCCTATCATTTGGTCGTGAACAATTTTAAGGACTAATCAATAAATCCTCTCTTTATCGAACTTAAATAGTCCTAAGGACTTCATCATAACAACGGAGTTCATTAGAAGATGAAAGCTTATGATGAAAATTCCAAATATATTTTATTTATTAACAAATCAATTACAATACTTGGTTGCTCAACCGTCAACAGCTTGACGATTGGCTTTTTAGGACACATTTCCCAACAACTCCCACTTGTCCTAAAGCCACTCGGCACAGTATCTAATACCCATCTTCGACTTGTGGTTGTCGAACTCCTTTATTGCCAGGGCTTTAGTGAAGGGGTCGGCTAGGTTCTTCTTTCAGTCGATCTTCTGAAGGTCGACGTCACCTCGATCCACGATCTCTCGGACCAGGTGGAAGTGGTGCAAGATGTGCTTCATCCGCTGATGTGCTTTGGTTCCTTCACCTGAGCTATGGTACCAGTGCTGTCGCAGTAGAGCAGGACTGGACCATCAAAGGAGGATGCTACTCCAAGCTCATTGATGAATTTTCTCAGCCACACAGCTTCCTTCGCGGCATCCGATGCTGCGATGTACTCTGCTTCACAAACAGAGTCCGCCACAGTATGCTGCTTGGAACTCTTCCAGCAGATGGCTCCACCATTCAGAGTAAAGATATAACCCGACACACTCCTGCTATCATCATGGTCAGATTGAAAGCTGGAGTCTGTGAACCCCACAAGTTTCAGATCTGACTCGCCATAAACCAACCATTGGTCCTTAGTATTTCTCAAATACTTAAGGATGGCTTTAACCACTTTTCAGTGGTTTTCTTCAGGATCAGATTGGTATCTACTCACTACTCCTAGTGAGTATGCCACATCTGGTCTTGTACATGTCATGGCGTACATGATAGATCCCACGGCTAAAGCATATGGGACTCTACTCATACGCTCTCTCTCTTCAGGAGTTGTCGGACAATCCTTCTTAGAGAGAGAAATTCCTTGGCCTATCGGTAGATAGCCCTTCTTGAAATTCTCCATGCTGAACCTCTTCAGCACAGTGTCTATGTACATGGACTGGGATAACCCAAGCATCCTTTTAGATCTATCCCTATAGATCTTCATCCCTAGGATGTAGGATGCTTCACCCAAGTCCTTCATGGAGAACTATGATGACAACCAAACTTTTATTCCCTGTAGTGCGGGGATGTCATTCCCGATTAAGAGAATGTCATCCACGTACAATATAAGGAATACCACAACTGGACCATTTGCCCATTTATAGATGCAGGGCTCTTCTCCATTCTTAATGAAGCCATACATTTTGATCACCTTATCAAAACGTATGTTCCAACTCCGAGAAGCTTGCTTCAGTCCATAAATGGATCTCTGAAGCTTGCACACCTTGGACTCATCTGTGGATGTAAACCCTTCAGGTTGTATCATATACACCTCTTCAGTCAGCTCTCCATTCAGGAAAGCTGTCTTTACATCTATCTGCCAGATCTCATAATCTAGATGGGCAGCTATTGCAAGCATTATCCGAATAGATTTGAGCATTGCCACAGGGGAAAACATCTCGTCATAGTCAATACCATAATGTTGACGATACCCCTTGGCAACCAGACGGGCTTTATAGGTCTCCACCTTTCCGTCTGCGCCCCTCTTCCTTTTGAAGACCCATTTACACCCAATGGGTTTAACCCCTTCAGGTGGGTCAACCAATGTCCATACATCGTTGACCTTCATGGACTCCATTTTGGATTTCATGGCTTCAAGCCATTTCTCGGAATCAGATCTCTGCATAGCATCCATATAGGTGATCGGATCCTCATTATTCTCATCAAGTTCAATGGGATCACCGTCCCGGATCAAGAAACCGTAGTATCTGTCCGGCTGACGCGGTACTCTATCGGATCGCCTTAATGGTGCAGGTATATTGGGCTCCGGATGTGATCTAATCATATCCGACTCAGGTTCAGCTATTGGTGTCGGTCCTTCTACCTGTTGAACTTCATCAAGTTCAACCTTAGAGGCAACGGTTCCTTCACCAAGGAACTCTTTTTCTAAAAAGATTGCCTTAAGGCTGACGAACACCTTTTGTTCATCAGCATGGTAGAAAAAAATATCTTTTTGTCTCTTTGGGGTACCCTATGAATGAGCATTTGTCAGACCTAGGTCCAAGTTTGTCTGTGACTAATCGTTTGACATAGGCCGGGCACCCCCAGACCCTAAGGTGTGAAAGTACTGGCTTACGCCCTGTCCATATCTCATATGGAGTCTTAATTACAGACTTACTTGAAATCCTATTTAACAGATAACAGGCCGATTCGAGTGCATATCCCCAGAAGGATATCAGCAAGCTAGCAAAAACCCATCATGGATCGAACCATGTCTAACAAAGTCCGATTCCTCCTTTCAAACACACCATTATGCTGTGGTGTTCCTGGAGGAGTCCATTGGGAGAGAATCCCATTCTCTCCTAGATATGTGAGAAACTCACTAGAAAGGTATTCTCCTCCTCGATCAGATCGAAGAGTTTTAATACTCTTCCCAGTTTATTTTTTTACTTCACTTCAGAATCGTTTGAACATTTCAAATGAATCTGACTTATGTTTCATCAGATAGACATATCCATATCGGGATAGATCATCCGTGAAAGTTATGAAGTAGAAATATCCACCTCTAGCACTGGTGCTCATGGGCCTGCATACATCAGTATGTACTAGGCTCAAGAGCTCAGTAGCTCTCTCACCTTTTCCAGTAAAAGGTGACTTGGTCATTTTACCAAGAAGACAGAACTCACAGGTTGGAAGTGATTCACAATCACTGACTTTGAGGATTCCCTCTTGAGTCAACCTGTTTATTCTGTTCTTATTTATATGACCTAGCCTCCAATGCCATAAGTAGATATTTGACACACTATCTAATCTAGGGTGTTTGCCAGTTGAATAGACTCTTATCAGGCTTGATCTTTTTGGTCTGGCTCTGCACTGATGTCCTAGCCTGAACTTGCACCTTCTTTACTTTCTTCTTCTTGTTCTTCTTCCCTTTCTCAAAAGGTCGAGAACCAGAAGACGAACCTCCCACTAAATTCACCGACTCCTTGTGAAGTTGGTGATCCTTCTCAAAGTTCTGAAGCAACCCCAGTAACCCGTGGTAGTTCTCTTCAGGCTTTGTCATTCTATAATGAGTGAGGAATGAGAGATAAGACTTGGGCAGCGAGTTTAGTATTGCATCTTTCCCAAGCTGCTCATGCAAGGGAAAGCCGAGCTTGCTCAATCGTTCCATCAGCTCGATCATGTACAATACATGATCAGTGACAGAGGCACCATCCCGCATTTTGGCATTGAAGATGGCACAACTAGTCTTGTGCCTCTCTACGTCATCGGGTGTGCCAAAGGCATCCTCCAACACTTGAAGCATGTCTTTTGGCTGAGCCATCTCGAATCTTCGACTGAACTCATCGCTCATAGCAGCCAGCATGATACAACGCACCGTGGTCCGGTCACTGAGCCACTTCTGGTAAGTGTCTCTGACTGTTCCACGTGCATTGACAGCTGGCTCCTCAGGTGCAGGATCCATTATCACATATAGGATCCGTTCATGCTCCGGGACTATCTTCAACTTTCGGTACCAGCTACCGAAGTTGGGTCCCACCAACTTATCATTGTCCAACAATGATCGGAGCGATAGGGAAGTGGCCATATTTGTACAAAGGAGAACCATAACCTAATTAGTAATTGATTCATTAAAACTAAAGATTTGGACTTTAATCAAAAGGTTTCTCCCACTATTTTATTCGAATTGGTAGCCTCTACCTCCAACTCGAGGAATTACCCTAATTCCTTAGCGGGTACTAGAATCCACTTAAACTGCACACAAGCCCAACTTTGGTTGGCCAACCCATGTACATCTAAGGGTAGGTTCATAACCAATTATTTCTCTAAATAATTTCTAGTAATTTTAATTTTGCCCCAGAAACCTAATCAGTAGGCTTTGGCCTCCACTGTAAGGATCCAGTTAGGTCCAACCATTAACATGATCATACTTGGTGTATCTAACCAACGAATGATTAAGCCCAACTTTGGTTGGATCACCTAACCACCATTAGAGAGACACTACCAAGTCGTCATATGATGAGTGATAATTCCATTAGTCAACAAGCACCAGGCCTTTGGGTCTGCAATGATTATTGAGTTCATGGACTCATTATCAAACACCTTAATGGGAGGCTATGACTCAGTTATCTCTATAACTTTATCATTTTAAGGACCTAATAATTTTAGAGGATTTAAATAATATAGAGGATGAGGTCAGATGAACCAGCTTATCATGATCCTCCCACTGGCTTCACCAAGTCAGCTTAAGGGAGACCAGGACTGGTCTAGGAGCACCTAAATCAGTCACACTGATTTACCTAGCTGACATGGGTCAGCTTGAATAGTCAAGTGATCCGATCAAAATATAATTTCACCAAGAGGCCAGGTAAGTTCGATCAGTGGGAGGGTCTGCCAAAGCTTGCCTTAGACACCATCATGAATGGCCAGGTAAGCGGGCTCCCAATTAAAAACCACCGGTCTGGTTTACCTTAGACACCAACTGGTTTAGTTAGTTTCAATTAGATCAACCTAACAGTTCGTGCTAGACCGCTTAGCCAAGAATCAAGTCCATTTGGTTCTCGTTAAAGACATGGACTTGACCAACTACAACTATTGTAATTGATCTAGAGAATCCTTGACCTAATCTAAGACAACAATTGATTAGATTTAGTCAATTCTCTAATTAAGTCCATCTTTAATCTAACCATAGGTCTAACCCAATTAATGGACCTAATTTCCACTAACCCATTAACCCAATGTGTTATGATTTGTGTCTTAGGTTCTTCAATTCACAATCCTAGAACCTAATCAAACAACTTCTTAATTCTTAATTAAGTTTTGGGCTGAGGGTTGGGTTTGGCTTTTCAAAAAATCATTTTCATATTTGTAAAATAATTTTACAATATGATTCTATTAATCATATTGCATGTTTGATTCAGAATCAAGATGCAAGTGAAATAAATATGAAACTACTTTAGATCTAATCTAAACAGGTTCATGTAATTGAAACAATTTCAACTTTAAATAATTTCTTTGCACAAAAATTATTAACAAAGAGATTTTATTTCAGATTTAAACATCTTTTAAATTTAATAAATCATAAATTTAATCTAGATCATATCTAACAAATTTATGATTAAAGATAGATCTACACAAACTAGGACAACCTTTGCACTGTAAGGGGTAAACCTTACAGCAGGACAACCTTGCAGTTTGTGATTGATCTAAAATTTTAATTTCAGATTTAATAATCAGATTATAAATTAGATCTAATCTAAAAAATAATCTAAGCATGTATAAATAATCATGTAATAAAGAACCTGGCTCTGATACCAATTGAAGGAACCAGATCTAGGGTTTCAGGGTTAGATCTTGAAACTTTTTCAAGATCATACAGCGGAAGACTAAAATAAATCAAAATTTATTTTCTAAGATCAGAAAATCCCTAGATCTAAGATCCTATTACATGATTATTATATAGCATTAAATCAAAAATTAAAATATATATAAATATAGTAAGAACTACATGTTGATCATATCAACATGTTTCTATACTAGCTACATCTAATGTATGTATTAAATAATAGATCAGATCTATTACCTTGCAAGTTAGACGCTCTAACCTCGCTGATCCGGGCTTAAGGATGATGTTGCAAGCCGCACACGCGTCCGGCCTCTAGGAGTCGTCCACACGAGCCCACGAATCTCGATCAGAAGTCCTGCTTCAGGAAATCAGCACAGTATGCTAGTACTGCACTGATCCTTCTTTGATGGTTGATCAGGTGCCTCCTTCTTCTTGATTTGGACTCTTCCAAAGATGAAAAGTAGAAGGAGGAGTTTCAGATCTGAGACACTCTCAGAAAACTCAAGATGGAGGGAGGAAAGATATGAAAACAAAAACCCAAGAAGAAGACCCTCTTCTTCTTCACGTTTTTCTCTCTAGACACCCAAACTTGCATCTTTTATATCTCCACGACCCAAAGGTATTTCTCTCTAATTTTTGGATGCCAAAAAGGCCTCTCAAATATCTATCTCTCCTTAAAATTTCACGAATAAACTCTTCTTATATAGAGAGATATGATAGAGTCCTTATCTAGGTCAAACACCTAGTCAAGGCTTATCCAAACATGGCAAGTAAAGGGACGCCCAACTCTTGAGCACCTCCTCCATATTTTCGTGCATGGATCACCAGAAAAGGGTGTACAATATAAACCCTAAAATCCACGAAAATTCCAAAAAAAAATTGGATAAATTCGGTGCAAAATTGAAAGAGTTTTGGATTTCTAAAACTCTATCTCATAGAATTCGAAATCCAAACTTATTCCTTTTAGATTTGATCCAAATCACCTTCCATGTAAGAAAGAAGAGAGGAGACCTTTTGTGAACGTGGGAGAGATCTGGGAGAGGGCTTTTGTTGCACAAAATAAGTGGAGATTGGCGTTGAATAAGAGAGAGGGCGTGGAGAAGGCTTATGTGGCGCAAGGTGGAATCCTAGTCCTACTAGGATTCTGTCTCATAACTTGTTTTAATTTGGTTTCCCAAACCAAATCAAATCAAAATTAGATCAACCTAATTAAAATAGGTCTTAACCCAATTAAGAACCTAATTTAATTAGATTAAATTAGATTTAAATCTGATTTAATTTTCTAATCAAATTAGAAATTAGATTGACCCAAGTCCTAGTTGAACTAGGACTAGTCTTTCCTTGCACTTGGCTTATCCAATAAACCAATTGGACTTGATCCAATCAAGCCCAAACCAAATCTAATTAAATCATATTTAATTAGACTTAATCTCAGCCCATTGGCTTAATCAAATTAAGCTAATTAGCAATCGAATTGCTAATCGATCCTCCTGCAACACTTGCACTGGGTTAAATATCAATCGTATTGATCATCTAACCCTAGAACGATTCTTAATCGTTGATCAACCATCCGATCGGATCATGAACTCTAATGTGTGTGACCTCATAGGTCCGAACCTAAGCCGGTAGTATAGGAACAAATTTCTATACCAATCGAAGTGACCATCTAGCAATGGTACCCGACGACCGGATAGGTCGAATGTGTAGAACAACATCCTTAGAACCCATGCGGATATAGTTTTCATATAATTCATCCCCTTGACCAAAATGATCATAGGACATCCCAGAGTTCAACTGTCAACTCTGATCAGGTTGTCCACATTGTATTTCAAAATATCAAATCCATCTAATGGATTACCCTGGCCAAGGTTTTGCTAAATTGAAATACAGCGACTCATTCTTCTCCAACTGTTGGAGTGGTCAATCCCATCTCGATCACACTCTGACTTCGCAAGTACTTGACTGTGCCCAGAAGCCTTCCGTCCCTGAATTAAAAATTCAGTTAGTCCAGTACCAAAGCACAGTGAGTTGCTTGCAAGTCACTGAGGCGATCTCAAGTCTAAGGGACACTTATACCTATATCCCATCAGAGACATTCTCGACAGCAGAATGCTCTGGAGTTGGTCACGTTCAATGACGATGTACCCTTACATCTCACCTGTATGCCATACCAGTGTCTCCACACTCCTTGGTTAAGAGGACAACCAACCCATATGGCCTACAGCGACCTATGCTTGATAGAAGCTGTCGTCCTTATTAACAGCCTATCATTTGGTCGTGAACAGTTTTAAGGACTAATCGATAAATCCTCTCTTTATCGAACTTAAATAGTCCTAAGGACTTCATCATAACAACGGAGTTCATTAGAAGATGAAGCTTATGATGAAAATGCCAAATATATTTTATTTATTAACAAATCAATTATAATACTTGGTTGCTCAACCGTCAACAGCTTGACGATTGGCTTTTTAGGACACATTTCCCGACACATCAATCAAAGTCTATACTTGGTTGGAGCACATGGAGTCCATTTCGAATTTCGTAGCCTCTAGCCATTTGTTTGAGTTCTTACTCATGATGGCTTCCGTATAGGTCAAAGGTTCATCATTCTCAATGATGTGGGCTTCATTATTCTCAATAATGAACCGATACCTTATTGGTACATTCCGCACTCTATCCGACCTTCGAAGAGGAGATATATTTTATAGTTGTACTTCATTAATAGATATTTTTGGTTGAGGATCATCTTGTGCTTGCATCTGTAGGTCTTGAACTTCTCCAAGTTTAATTTTTTTCCCACTGTCTCTTTCTAAGATAAACTCTTTTTCTATAAAAGTGGCATATTTACTGACAAACACCATATATTCAGTAGGATGGTAAAAGAGGTATCTTAAACTTTTTTTAGGATAGCCTACAAATAAGCATTTATCTGCCCTAGCACTCAGCTTATGTCCAAAATTTCTTTTAACATAAGCTGGACAGCCCCATATCTTAAGATACTTAAGATTAGGCTTCTTTCCTCTCCATATCTCATATGGAGTGCTTAGCACAGATTTTGAAGGTACTCTATTCAGAATATAGAAAGTAATTTCTAAGGTATATCGCCAGAAGAAAATAGGCAAATCTGTAAGGTACATCATAGACCGCACCATATCTAATAAAGTGTGATTCCTCCTTTTTGCTACACTATTTAGCTATTGTGTATAGAGAGGGATCCATTCTGAGAGAATTCTATTTTTTTTAAAATAATCTAAAAATTTATTTGATAAGTAATTCTCCTCCTCGATCAGATCGAAGAATTTTAATACTTTTTTTAGTTTATTTCTTGATCAAACTTTGATACTCTTTAAATTTATCAAAGAATTTAGATTTATGTTTCATAAGATACACATATCCAAATCTAGATAAATCATCAGTGAACATTATAAAATAAGAGTATCCTCCTCTGGCTTCTATTGTCATAGGACTACATACATCAGTATGTATAAGTCTTAATAACTCATTTGTCCTTTTTCCATGTCTACTAAATAGAGTCTTAGTCATTTTTCCCATAAGATAAGATTCACAAGTACCTAATGATTCATAATCATAAGGATCAAAGAACTTTTCTTTATATAACTTGTTAATCCTTGTCTCACTTATATGACCAAGTTGACAATGTCAAAGTAAAGTATTATTCAATTCTTCTCTCTTTCATCAATATAAAAAATATTGTCATTAGATAGAATCAGAAGACTATTATTAATAACGCCATGACAAAAAATTTTATTAGATAAAAAAATAGAGCAACTATTGCTCTTTCCATTTATTTCATAACCTCATTGTAAAAGCAATGGTACAAAAATAATATTTCTAATGATCTTAGGTATATAATAATAATTTTTTAGCTCTAAGATCTTTTCAGAAGATAACTTTAATATATATGTCCCCACAGCCTCCTCTTGGATGGACTCTCCTCCAGCACCGTAGAGCTCAAAATCACCCTTCTTCAGTACTTTAATATTTTGCAGTCCCTATAATGATTTGTAAATATGAGAACCGCAGACGGTATCCGATACCCAAGAGTCTGAATTGGAAGAACTTAATGATTAAATTGTATGTATCTCATATATACTTTATGGTGCATCGCTTACACCAGCCTTTATAGTTGCAAGATATAACTTGCAATTCCTTTTTCAGTATCCTGCCTTGCCGCAGTGAAAGCAGGTACCCTATCTTGAGACTTTCTTCCCCTTTTTCTTCATCTTGCCACCCTTAGGATTCAGTGCTTTCTTTGAACCCTTAAAACCTGACTTCTTCTTAGAGATTTTATCCACAAGAAGAAGTGGAGCCTTTTCTTTCTTAATATGGCACTCTGCTGTATTAAGCATATTCAACAGCTCAGACAAGTAGGTATTCAGTTTATTCATGTGATAGTTCACGACAAACTGAGCGAATGACTCGAAGAGAGATTGCAGGATCAAATCTTGACTTAATTCTTCATTCATCACAAAACCTAGTTGACCCAATCTAGTAATCAGATAATGACCTTTAGGACAAGGTCTTGTACAAATGATTCTTCAGTCATTTTAGCATAGAATAATAGTTTAGATATCTCATATCTAGCAGTCCTACTCTGTTCTCTATATAAGTCTTTAAGAATTGAGGAGTATGGATTGAGTATCCATGCTCTCATGCTGCCTCAGTAATTTATTGCTCATAGAGATCAGTATGATGCACTTGACAGTCAAACAATCATTCTTCCACATCCTGTATGTGGATACCTCCTCCTCTATCACATCATCTCCAACCTCTTGTGGTTCGGAGATGTCAAGAATATAGAAGAGCTTCTCCTGAGTGAGTACGATCTTTAAATTTCTCAATCAGTCCACATAATTGGGATCGATAAACTTGTTGGAATCTAAAATTTCTCACAATGATAGTGAAGATGCCATTTGTAGAATTTAATCTACAATAATTAAAGAATATTATATAAGCAAACAACTCATATTGACTCATACAATTAAATAAGATCTTTAGATTTAATTATACCTCCCATAATTTTATCGAACATCATATCCCTCTACTATGATGAACGAGACATATTTCATATTTATCTTAGTGGGATTGAGATCCTAATTTCTCATAATGATCTTGTGTTAACACAATAAATCCTTATGAGTTCATAGATAGAAAACTCTTTCCAATTGTATCTCATGCAATTTTTAATATCATATCTTGACCTCTAAGACATTATTAGCCTTGTGTTAACATAATAAGCTATAATGTTTTAGTTAAGTTAGACTCTTCATTTCAATACAGTCAAATTGTAATATAATTATCCTTGTGTTAACACAACAAAGCAATACATTCAAAATTATCGTAAGCATCTTCTATACACCAGGATTATGTTATATCAATCATTGTGACAATCCTTGTGTTAACACAACAAACTAATTATAGTTCATGACGTAACATTAACATAGCATGAAAGAAGGCCCTTAGTAGTGTTTTCAATATTAGGGTTTTTCAATATCAAGATTGCTTAATCAAATTGGCTAGGTAAGTAAGGTGGGGGTCCCCCTATTGCTTTCCTTAGACATCAATAAATTGGCCAGATTAGACAATGAAACCAATTAAAGAACCACCTATAGCACCTTTCTAGATACCAGTTGATCAATTGATCAAGAATTGGTTAACCCATAGTTGAATATCACTACCACTTAATATAATTTTTAATAAGGGCTTTTATTTGGTCTCATGCATATTCTAACTATATAATGTCAATTTATGTATCAGCATTAAAATATTCTATATGTGCAAGTGTAACATATGAACATTTATCATTCTAGGACAACCTTGCAGCATAACCCCATTATGCTAGGACAACCTTATGTCAGGATGATGAAGTGGTGAATCATATATGCATCATTTCATATCATCATATGAAAGCATAATAGAAGACATAAATTATTTTATAGTATAAATCATACTATGCATCACATAAATATTATGTATTTATGATTGAATCAAATAAAGCCAGCTCTGATACCACTGTAGGGTTTTAGGGTGGGCATGCACAGTGGAAGCAAAATGAATTTTAAAATTTAAATTAAGAAATATTAAATATAAAACTCTTAAACTAGTATCTCCTTGATAATTAACAATCATATATAAAATAAATTTAAAATTAAATTCAAGCTATAAAAGAATACCCGCAGTGCTTAATCCAAATTCCGACAGAATTTCCACCAGGCACCCAATTGTTCACCCTCCAACGGTGATCCATACAGGGTTATGATCAAGATACCAACTTTTTGAGATAATTCCTCCTTCAAAAATTCTTACTCTGAGAATTTTTTTGGACACTAGGACCTTAAAACCCTCTTCTTCTTCTCCTAGCCTTCCTATCCCTACCATTCTTCTCTCCTTGTCTTCCTTAATTCTCTTCCTAGACTCTTGTCCTAAAATTGGACTTTTCCTTACTATTTTAGACTTATCCTAACAATAGAAGGAAAGGACTAATTGGACAATAGAAAGAGAATGTTAGAAAGAAAGGAGGAATTGGAAATCTGAATTAATCCAATCCCCTAGTGCACCCCCCTTTAAATACTTAGCGACGGGTTGCCTTCGAAAATTATTCGCACCCCTTCCACGTGCCATCTCACATCCATCAGAAAATATCATACCTCCTGATGAATTCTCATGCCCATCTGAAAGATTTTGACACATGGCAATCATCAAAAAAAATCCAAGAGATGCTTCGTGCAGAAGGACTCTTCGAAATATTTTTCTCGATGATTCTCTGATGCATTGCGTAGCTTCCCATGGCATAATTTTTCTCCACCACCCATCAGTGTAATTTTATCCATCCAATGGCTGAAAATGAAGGTGCTAACATTAAAATAGTGTGAAAAAAATCTTAGATTAAGAAGTGGCATGACAAATGGGTTAGAGTCCTTCACAAGTTGGACTCTTGGTCAGGCACATGGATCAGACTGATAGGATTTTCAAATTTAATAAATTTTCACATTTAAACTAGAAGAAATTTTAACTTAAAAAAAAAAAAATTATGCTCAAAATTAAGTTAGGAATCATTAAAAATTTATTTCATCATAGAATATTGGATAAGCTCAAGGATGAGGCATCCCATCTCATGGGATGTGAAAGCTGTTTCTGTACACAAAAACTGTACCCACACATAAAAAAAATTCTTGACTCATTTTTGGTACATATAGCTAAGGTCTGACCCAACTCAAAAACAAAATTAGTTTTAATTAACTTGGCCTTAATTAGTCCAATCTAAAATCAATTTCGAACCTGATTCAAAATAGGGAGCTAGTTTTTGCAAAATGTGCTAGCATGTCAATTTTACAAATATGATCTAATCCAATTAGACCCCTAATCAATTTTCTTTATGTGTGACCCATTGGATTCTACATCTAGCCAGCAATGGGTCTGAGTGTAAGTTGATTTGATTTGATTAGAATTTAATCTAACCGATCTAGATCCAATCGAACTAACCCGATTTCAACAATTAGAACTCTTTCTAATTGACGATTGAATTAAACTCTTTAATTTGATCAAACTCACAAGATAACATTGACATCTAGCAATATATCATATCTATCTAAAAGATACAAAATTTTAATAAAAATATCAAAAATATCCTTCAGTAAAAAGTTACCGTGCAATTTGATCCTACAATCTCCCTACACCTTGAATATGACTCCGGATATGGAATGATATCAAATTCAATATCATACTCATATTTCTCTCAATCTTATATGATGATTCAATTAATAAAATATTAAAAACTCTTTCTAATTTTCATTCTATTTTGATCAAAGACTTTCTGAATCATCAATCGATCAGAGCAAGTAGGATACGATCTCCTCTTACCAGAAGTGATCGATTCCATGTTGACCTACTCATAACCTCTATACACATTCTACTATATCGAGAACACCCCGTACATGACTAAGTCATGAATGAGTATGAACCAAAAAATATGGATTCATGTATACAAGGTTCTATGGTTGTCTCAGGTCAAAAGATTATATGCACAACTCCCACTATAAGAAAACATCTTTTGATGGGTAAGTAAATTTCATAACATATTTCTTAAGTCAGATCAATTTAGTGAACTCATTCTCTAATGAACATTCACTTTTTTGTATTAGTGTCTCACACAAGTGGCATATGAGATCAGCCACCCTCTCCATCAAGCATACATAGAAAGTGCTAGTCTATCCAAAACATTGATCCCCTTCTTAATGCTCCTATGAATAGAAATATTCTAAATCAGGATTTTTAAGATTTTAGATCTCATAGGGATGATCTCATCATAATTTTAAACCTATTATCCTGATTTATGAAGTTCATTATAATCATTACAAAAGTAAGATGCAGCATATGATGAAAAATACCTTTTATTATTTAAAGAGTCAATACATGAGTCTGGAAGAATACATGAAAAATCCATCAAAATATAAATTTTGATTTGCTTTTAGGGCATATTCCTTTCATTATGTTGTATATAAAATCTGAAATAATCTAAAGATAAAATCAGCATGCATGAATGTGAGCAGTAGATCACATCTACTTCTAATCTGAGTTCAGAACTCGATACCTGATCACTGGTTGATGATCTCCACTGCTGAGAGATATAGTGGAGAGGATCTTTGCTAGTTGTTCACAACCACACATGCATCCGACCTTTATGAAAAATCTACTCGAAGCCCCGATCTGATCGATTTTTTCGAGAGTACTAGCTCATGCGAAGACCTTCTTCTTGACTGATCTGAATCTTTTTTTCAAATTTTTAAAACTTTTTTAGAGATTGAAGATGAACTCCTAGAGGAGATGAAGAGGTGGAAAAAATATAAAGAAGAAAATAATTTTTTTCTAAATTATTCCCTCTTCCCAAACCCTTAGAATCAAAAATCTGAAATTCAGATTTTTGCGTACACCTCAAGAGAAAGGACCCTCCTCTCTATTTTTCATGTCATGAACAATGACCAAACTTTTACCACATTAAGAGCTCTCTTCTGGTATCTTACACTCACAAAAGAAACCATAAAAGCCCCTTTTGTAGGTGTATAAGGAGGTGGGGTGAAGAGTCCTAGTGATCTTGGACTCTTACAGGATTCCAGCTCCCTTCACAATTCTACATCCTAAAATATATCCAAAAAATATGGGACACTCTTTTTTATATTTTTTATTAATAAATAAATTCTCCATCTAATCTCTCAAAGAAAATATGCTTAAGATATTGCACATATAAGGAGAAAAAAATTTATTGGCATGGAGAGGTTGATCTAGATGAGAACAGATTCTCCTGATAAAGAATATTTTAAAATCTAATTTTAGAACCTTTCTTTCTTTAAAATTAAATCATATTTGGACATAGAATAGACAAGGGAAAGAACTCTTTGGTGTGAAAAAATTTTGTATAAAATAATTTTGTGTGTAGAGATATATAGCATGCAATCTGGGTTGGCGCATGGAGAAGAGTCCTATTCCAATAAGGACTCCTAATTTCCTTATCTGAATCCAAACCAAATCACATCTGATTTAGTCCAAATAAAATATATAAAATCTAATCTAATTAGATTCATAAATTTTTAATCAAATCTTAATCAAGTTAAAAATTGATTGAACTAAAGTCCTGATTAAATCAGGGATAACTCTCCCTTAGCGATTAGATCATCTCATAACTTAAACGGGACAAACCTAATTGAATCCAATTCAATTAGATTTTATTTAATCTTTTTTACTTAATAAAATTGAGTTAATTAATAATTTAATTACTAATTAATCCTTCATTAATTCACTAATACTTGATAAATTAATTTATTATAATTTTTGCATAAGATTAACCATCAATCAAATTGACGATTAAGCCCTTGAATGATTTTTAATCATTGATTAGCCACATAATCAGTCAAAAATTTTTTTTGAGTATGACTCTATAGGTTCGAACCTAAGCTGATAGCATAGAAATACCTTTCTGAATCAATCGATATAACCATCTATCAATGATAGCCCGACGTCCGGATAAGTCGAATGATGGTGAAGCAACATTCAAAAATTTATTGACGTATGGCTACCATATAATTCATCCTTTTGACCTTAATGCTCGAGGATGACCTAAAATTTAACTGTCAATCCTAGATAAGTCATTCACATTGTATTTCAATCTTTTTCAAATCCATCACATGGATTATCCAGGCTCAGATTTTGCTAAATTGAAATACACTAATGCATATCTCCTACTAATTCGAAGGGATGAATCCCATCTTGACTCACGTACCGACTTGATAAATACTTGATTGCATCTAGAAATCTTTCATCATTGAATTAGAAACTTAGTTAGTTCGATACCAAAATATAATGAGTTGCTTGCAAGTCACCGTGGTGATCTCAGATCGGAGGGACACTTATACCCATACCTTTCGCGAGCTACTCTTGACAGCAGAGTGCTCTGTAGTTGGTCACGTTCAGTAATGATATACTCCTACATCTCATCTGCATGCCATACTAGTGTCTTCACACCATTTGGTTACGAGGACAATCAATACATATGGCATACAATGACCTACATTTGATATTGCTATCATCCAAATAATAGCGTATCATTTGGTCGTGAACCAATTTAAGGACTACGTGATAAATTCTCCTTTATCGATCAAAATAGTCCTAAAGACTTCATCACAATATTGAAGTTTGTTAGAAGATATAACATTGTCATGAAAAATACTATATAACTTTTATTATTTATCAATTCATATATATTTATAATTAGCACAATCGTTAAACGATTGGCTTTAGGACATAATTCCCAATCAGGTCTCCCATCCTCTAAAAAGATACTTAGGCATACTTATGAAGGATCTAAAGAAAGTGTTCCTTGTGGGAGATAGGGATATTAAGAATGATCTCAAAACCTATGATGAGGTAATATTAGATGTAGACTCCGAGAAATGGATGAAAATAATGAAGTCAAAAATTGACTCCATGCATTCCAACCAAGTATGGTCCTTAGTAGATCTACCTGAAGGTATTGTATCTATTGGATGTAAATAGATCTATAAAAAAAAATTGGATCAGATGGTAAGATAGAGACCTATAAGACAAGGCTGATGGCAAAAGGTTATAGTCAACACGAAGGTATTGACTATAAAGAGACTTTTTTGTCAGTGGCTATACTGAAATCTATCTATACTTTACTTACGATTGCAGTCTATTATGATTATAAGATCTGACAGATGGATGTAAAAATTGACTTCCTAAATGGATATCTTGAGGAAGATATCTATATGGAGCAGCCTATGGGTTTCACATCTAATGATAGTGATCACAAAGTCTGCAAGCTACAAAAGTTTATTTATGGACTTAAGCAAGCATCTCGAAGTTGGAACACTCACTTTAATGATATAATCAAATCATTTGATTTCATCAAAAATGAGGAGGAGTTGTGTGTGTACAAAAAGATCAGTGAAAGTGCTGTCACATTCTTCATATTATACATGGATGACATCTTCCTGATTAGGAATGATATTCTCATGCTGACATTGGTCAAAGTTTGGTTGTCAAAAGAATTCTCTATGAAAGATCTAGGAGAAGCTTCCTATATTCTTGGTATTAATGTCTATAGGGATAGATCTAAGAGAATGATAGGACTCTCACAGCGAATGTATATAGAGGAGGTGCTAAGCATTTCAGCATTGAAAACTCCAAGAGAGGTCTCTTGCCTCTTAGATATGGCATTCATCTTTCGAAAAAGATGTATCCTGACATACCTGAAGAGACCCAATGCATGAGTAAGATCCCTTATGCTTCGACTATAGGGAGTCTCATATATGCCATGCTGTGTATACGATCTGATATAGCTCTTACCATGAGTGTCATAAGCAGATATCAGTCGAATCCAGGTGAGGAGCACTGGATAGATAAAATATCCTTAAGTACTTAAGAAGAACTAAAGATTTATTTTTGATCTTTGAGAGAGGTTCGAAGCTAAAAGTGGAAGGATACACCAATTCAGACTTCATGTCTCATATCGATGATAGAAGGTCTACGTCGGCGTGTATTTTTATGTGTAATGGAGGATCGGTTAGCTGAAAAAGTTCTAAATAACTAGTCATTGCAAATTCGACCATAGAAGTCGAGTACATCGCTGCCTCTGAGGCTGCTAAGAAAGCATTCTGGTTTAAAAAAATTATTACAGAGCTAGATGTGATGTCATCAGATGCCATTGCACTACACTATGATAACAACAGTGCCATAGCCCTTGCTAAGGAGCCTAGATCTCACCAGAAGTCCAAGCATATTGAATGGGGATTCCACATTATACATGAATATCTTGAGAAGTAGTTCATCGAGGTGTAGAGAGTCGACTCCACACAAAATGTGATGGATGTATTGACAAAGCCTCTCAGCCAGCTGATGACCAAAGCTCATCTTAAAAAGATGGATCTTAGGTTTATGGCCAATTGACTTTAGGTCAAGTGGAAGTTTGTTAGATGTGTGCCCTAAAAAGTCAATTGTTGTCTAACACATTTATATTTTCAGCATTTGTATTTGAACTTGTAAAACTTTTATTATTAATAAAGGGCATTCTTATTTTCAATCATATTTATGTGTCCATGATTTATCTTAGAAATTAACAAAGATTATTTTGTATATTCTCAAAGTATTGAGAATTTGAGACATACACTATTAGTGGTTAATTTCTAAATACTCTTAATCAGAAGATCATCATGGAGGATAGTGATCGATCTAGTTAGATCGGTGCACGATCATCTCTTTTATAGACAAATGAGTCTTGAGTCTGTAGTGTGGTGACACTAGGGTGATAATATAGGTGGTTGTTAGAGAACAACTTATACTAAACGTGACCATTACGAGAAATCATTTGGATATCTACTCACTTGTCAGCGGTATTCTCGATGCTACAGTGGTATGATTAGTCTTTTGACCTACGGTGTATTGGCTATTTGCAGTGAGGCTTCTATAGTCTGACTACATGTCTACTTGATCCCTAGCCATTCGGGTCTTTACTGTGTATGTTGGTTATGGTGGGTTCAGATTCACTATTAAGAGTAGGATGCACTTAGATGGAATCTATCGACCTTAGCAAAAAGGGTATAGTCTTACGTGATTTGCGAAATTGAGTTCAGTAAGTCTTTGGCCAAAGCAATACTGATTCTGGAAAGGAGTTTCCACGAGATTTACAAGAGAATTCAAGTCGAACCAATCTTGCATATGACTGACAATGGGGTGTAACGAGTTATCCATAACCTCTATCAAGTTGAAACTTTCGATAGAAGGATTGAATCATATGATACATTTATCTAGAGATTCATATTTCTGTTCTACTAGATTGTCACTACATATTGCTAGGTGTCACTGATGGATTGTGAGATCTATGAGTATCATCTTGATAATCGATGATTCTTGATGGGCAGTGTTAGAATTATTCCAACCCATCAAAAAGAGTTTCGATAATAATATGATAAAAATTATAATATATCTCACTATCAGATAGAATAAAATCTATGGGGTTACACACAAAAAAAAATTTCTATCTGATTCAATGATTGATCGACGATTATGAATCGTTAAGGATATAATTATCAATAAGATTGATAATTAACCCAATGCAAAAGTTATAGGAGAATTAATTAGTAATTTAATTACTAATTAGACTCAATTTGATTGAAAAATAAGTTTTAGATCAAGTCTAATTGAATTGGATTTAGTTTGACTTGAATTGGGTTTGATTTGATTGAGTTATGAGATGACTCAATTGCCATGGAATCAATTTCTGATTTGATCTGAATTTGGGTTCAATTAAATCTTAATTGGATTAAGATTTAATCTGATTAGAGATCTAATTAGATTAGGTTCAATCAGGTATTTGGATCTAAACCAAATTACTTTTGATTTGAGGCTCAATCCAAAACCCTAGAGTCCATTTTGTGAAGGACTCTTCCATGCGCCATCCATTGTCCACGCCCCTTCTCTCCTGATGCAAATTTCAGATTTGTGTGAGGTTTTTTTTCTTTTTTTATCTCTTGATTGACCACTTATTCTCTTATTTGGATAGGAATAAGTTTTGGTTTGAATCTAAAATTTAATTTGAATTTTTGATAGAGTTTGACTCTATTAGGACTCTATCAGGCGCCACCTTAAAAAGATCTGCTTTTGGGATGCCTCTAGAGGGCTTTTGAGATTAGAACAAAATTTTTTTGACCACTAGAGTGAGAGAGGGACATTTTGGCATTCTCCCTTCCAAGTTTGAAGGGAAAACTCTATTGGTACAAGGCATGGGACTCCGAGAAAGAAAGCTGTGTTGCTACTGCCTTTCTTCTACCTCCACTACTTCTTCAACTAAAGATCATCTTTCAGATCTGAAGAAGGATCAAACCAATCATCAAAAGGTCTTATCTATAAGGGAGCTAGTATTTCAGAGAGATAGATAAGTCTCAGATCAGATTAGATCTCGTGTAGATACCTGTAGAGGTTGGGCATTTGCACGGCTCCAAAAATCTGTCAAGTTTTTGATCATCGACTACAGAGTTCTTCCACTTGTGATAAAGTATGAGATCTGATCTCATAAATTAATTTTAGATTTCATATGTCTTAGATCTATGTTAGGAAAGGTTTTAGATCTAATTTAATGCATGATAAAAATAGTTAATTTATTTTATTTTGCTATAATTTCAAAATAGTTTTGAAATACATGCATGTAATATGTCCTTCCCTTTTTAACACTATAAAGTTCGTCTGATTGTCAATGGGTATCGTCAACGTTATGGTACTGACTATGATGAGATATTTTTTTCTGTGGCAATACTCAAATTCATTCGGATTATGCTTGTGATAGCAGCATATTTAGACCATGAAATCTGGTAAATGGATGTAAAAATTATTTTTCTAAATAGAGAGTTGGAAGAAGAGATGTATATGATATGACCTGAAAGATTCATATATTGAAAAATATATTCTAAAACCAATCATTTGAATGATTGTGCTTATTTTGTAATATATATATATATTATTAATCAATGAATAAAAATTATTTTGACATCATTTATCACAAAGTTACATCTTCCTTGCTAGAACTCTTATATTGTGATGAAGTCCTTAGAACTATAAAGTAATTGATAAAGAAGAATTTATCATATAATTCTTAAATATGTTCGTGACCAAATGATACATCATTGAAGGTTGATGATGTTTATCGAGTGAAGGTCATTGTGTGCCATATAGGTTGGTTGTCCTCTAAACCAAGGAGTTGGAGACATTGGTATGGTATACAGATGAGATGTAAGAGTATATCATCACTAAATAAGTGACTCACCTACTGAATACTCTACTATCAAGAGTAGCTCATGAAGCATATGGACATAAGTGTCCCTCAGACTCTTTTGTTTTTCTCTCACACAAAACCTAGAGTCGAAATCCTAGAACCTACCCTAGAACTCATGCCCAAAGAGGAAGAACTCTTCCTCTATTTCTCATGCATAGAACCCTGCCTCCTCTCTATTTCACACCCCCTCTCTCTCAGAAGAATTTTTTCATGATAAAAACCAACTACTTTGTCGCACAAAAATGGAAGGAATTTAAGGTGGGCGTGGAGAAGAGATTGGATAAGGATAAGTGGTTCAAATTAGTTCAAATTCAAACCATTTTGAATTCAAACCAAAATCACTTTATTCTTATCCAAGTGGAGCATCAGAAGAGTAGAGGTGTGAGACATTTGTCATGCCATTCCCTTCTCAATTTGTTGCACAAAACTCAGCCTTCCAAAGGTGGTGGTGCCATGGTAAGGATAAAGATAAGTTTTAGTTTGTTTTCAAGTTAAATTCAAACCCTTTGAATTCGAATGATTAAAAAAATTCATCCTCATCCAAATGAAACCAGAGAAGGGGTGACAAAGCACTTTTGGGATGGAGAAAATTCATGCAAGAACCAATTTCATGCATGGAGAAAGGTGGTCGGCGTTTAGGGAAGAGTCCAACTTGATTTGGACTCCAAGTTTCAATCCAAATTCAAACCATTTGAACTTAGATTTTAAACCAACCAAATCCTAATCCAAAGAGGATCAAAAAGTGGGTGACATTCACTTTTGGGTGTGAGAAAAAATTCATATAAGAACACTTCTTGCATGGAGAAAAGAAGGGTGCAGTGATGAGGTGGCGCATGGACTGGGTTCAAACTAATTCAAACTTGAATTTTATCCAATTAGATTTTTAACCCAACCAAATTAGGTTAGATCTAATTAGATTGCTGAATCTAATCTAATTAGATAATAAATAATTTTAATTAAATTTTAATCAAATCAAAAATTAATCGAGCTCAAGTTTCGATTAAATCAAGAATTGAATACCCTTAGCGATTAGGTCATCTTATAACCTAATAGGATCAAACCAAATTGAATCTAATTCAATTAGATTTGATCCAAACCTCAATGCTCAATCAAATTGAGCTAATTAGCAATCTAATCATTGATCAAACCTTTTATAATTCATCAATAATTAGTAAATTAATTTATTAAAACTTTTGCATAAGGTTAATCATTAATCGAATTGATGATTATATCCTAAAATGATTCTCAATCATCGATCAACCATATGAACAGTCAGAGACTTCTTTTAAATGTGAGCTCATAGGTTTGAATCTAAGCTGATAGCATAAAAATAATATTTCTATACCAATCAAAGTGACCATCTATCAATGATACCTGATATTCAGATAGGTCCAAAGATTACAAAACAACATTCAAGAATCTATTGGCATATGGTTACTGTATATTTCATCCTTTTGATCCAAATACTCAAGGTTATCTAGGGTTTAACTGTCAACCCTGAAAAGATCATCCGTATTATATTTTAACTTTCTAAATCTATCACATGGATTACCTCGATCGATGTTTTATTGAATTGAAATATATTGATGCATTAACTCCTACTTATTCAGAGGGATCAATTCCATCTTGACTCACACACCAACTTCGTAAGTACTTGACTATGTCCAAAAATCTTTCATCACTGAATTAAAAATTCAGATAGTCTGCTACCAAAGTATAGTGAGCTGCTTGCAAGTCACCGTGACGATCTCAGATTGGAGAGATACTTATACGTATATCCTTCGCAAGCTACTTTTGACAGTAGAATGCTCAGCAATTGATCATGTTCAGTGAGATATACCCCTACGTCTCACTTGCATGCCATGCCAGTGTCTCCACACTTCTTAGTTAAGAGGATAATCAATGCATATGGCACACAATGATCTATACTTGATATAGCTATCATTCTAATAATAGCATATCTTTTGGTTGAAAATTGTATCTCAAAGTCAATCATCAGTTTGTTGATGATTGTGCTTATATTTATAAATTATATATAAATTATTATTAATAAAAATTATTTAATTTTTTCATCATATTTTATCCATCTTATTTGAACTCCTATGTTGTGATGAAGTCCTTAGGACTATATTTAATCGACAAAGGAAGATTTGTCATTTAGTCCTTAAAACATGTTTATGACCAAATAATATGCTATTAATAGGATGATAACACTATCAAGTATAGGTCATTGTGTGTTATATAGGTTGGTTGTCCTCTTAACCATGAAGTATGAAGATACTGATTTGACATACAGATGGAATGTAGGAGTATATTCGCACCAAATGTGATTAATTATCGAGCACTCTGCTATCAAGAGTAGCTCATGAAGGGTATGGGTATAAATATCCTTTCGATCTGAGATCACTATGGTGACTTGTAAGCAACTCAATGTACTTTAATACCAGACTATCTAAATTTCAAATTAAGTGATGAAAGACTTTTTGGTACAGCCAAGTACTTATCAAGTTGGTGTGTCAGTCAAGATGGGATTGACCCTTCTAAATAAGTAGAAGTTAATGCATCAGTATATTTTAATTTAGTAAAATATTGACTAAGATAAGTCATGTGATGGATTTGAAAAGTTGAAATATAATATGGTTGACTATATTAGGGTTGACAGTTAAATCCTAGATCACCTTAAAAATTTGGATCAAAGGGATGAATTATATGGTAACCATATGCCAGTAGGTTCTAGAATGTTGCTTTGTAATTTTTCGACCTTTTCGGATGTTGGGTCCCATTGGTAGATGGTTATAACAATTAGTATAAAAAGTTGTTTCGATGCTACTGACTTAGGTTCGAACCTATGGGATCACACACATTAGAAGATTCGATCTGATCGGATGGCTGAAGAGTTCCATTGGATTGGGACTCTGATGAAGAGTCCCATTGGACTGGGATTCTATTAGTAATAGAGAATTTATTAGCAATTAGATTACTAATTGACTCAATTTGATTGAGCAAAAAGATTTGGATCAAGTCTAATTGAATTAGATTCAGTTTGACTTAGATTGGGTTTGATTTGATCAAGCTTAATTGCAATGAAAATTTATTCCTGATTTGATCAGGACGTAAGTTTAGTTAATTTCTAATTGAATTAAAAATTAATTAAGAAGATTGGATTTCTAATTAGATTAGATTCCTTCCTCTCATTGGGTTCAAACCAAATCTAATTTGATTTGGAATCAAGTTGGAAACAAAGAGTCCCAGCCAACTGGGACTCTCTCCCTTGCGCTAGCCCTAGGTCCCATGCCATTTATTTTAATGCAAAAATGGGTGTTGCATGAGAATTTTAGGTGTAAGAAGAGAGGGCACAGAGAGGGTGGGCAGCAATCATGATGAGTCATGGTCCTTATCTCCTTCTTGATTTGAATACGATCCGAATCAAAGATAAGGAGATAAGATGGAAAGAGATCGATTTTGTTTGGCAAGTTGTGTGGCACCAAAATATTTTTTTCTTATTTTCTTTGAGGTTGTTGTTGGTGTGAGAAAGATCTAATTTCTTTCTCACACCATCACACAATTTTGAAAAAAATGGGACTTCCCATATGGTGTTGCCATGGAGATTTATGGTGCCTCCTCCAAACCTTAAACCCTAACTCCCATCTATTTAAAGGGGGTCCAATAGTTGGATGCCCCATATAAGAAGTTGTTAAAAATTGGTTTATTCTAAAAAGCTCTCTCCTCTCTTCCCTTCCTCTATTGATTCTTCTCCCTCTCTAGAGCATCCAACAGATCAAAAGAAGAAGAAGAAGATCAGCCTTCAAAGATCCTAGTGAGCTAGCACTCTCGAGGAGCCTGATCAGCATCTATTCTTCATGTGGATGATCTATAGAGGCCGGACACCTTTGTGCAGTTGTGAGCAACCTGAAGAAACTCCAATCCATGTGATACACTAGCAAAGATCAGCAACCCACACTTCGATAATGAGTTCTGAACTTGTTAGATCAGGATTGGTTGGATCTAAGGGTTAGATCTAGTCTACAGCATCGATATGATCGATACTGATTTTTATTTTTTAGATCTTAAATTCATATTTAATCATAACATGGGTCTTGGTATGGTAGTTTAGATTAGATCTTGTGCATGTAACATAGGTTAAATCATTTAATCTAACTAGATCTGCTGCAAAAATTTTAAAATTGCATACGTAGAACTGTCAATATTTTCTTTAATTGATGTCAGAGCTGTTAGATTTGTGCCCTAGAAGTAAATTGTTAGCTGACACATAATATAATTTTAGGGCTTAAACTTGTACTTGTAATCTTTTTATTATCAATAAAGGACTTTTTTATTCCAATCATATTTATGTGTCCATGATTTATCTTAGAAAATAACAAAGATGATTTTTGTATATTCTTAAAGTATTAAGAATTTGAGACATACATTAATTAGTAGTTAATTTCTAAATACTCTCAATCAAATGATCATCATGAAGGATAGTGATCAATTCATTTAAGATTGGTGCATGGTTCACTTCCCTTATGGACAAGTGATGAAAGAATAATACCCTACAAGCCAATCACAAATGGGATGTGATAGGATATTTTTATAATTTATCTTCCAAATTTATGTAAATTAACATTTATATTATTAATAAAATAGATATTTTTTGATTCATTATATGTTGTATCTTATTAATTTTAGGATTATAATAAACCCCATAGGTCTGGGTAATGGTTTTAGGGCCGTGATGAGATCACGTCAGTGAGATCTAATTCTTTGATAGCCCTGATCTAAAATATTTTTAGTCGTTGGTATATTGAGTTGAGGATCAATGATACCAGTAAGGCTGGCATGTCTTATGTTTGCTTAGAAATAAGGATAGTTGATCTCACAACCACTTATGTGGTGACACTAATACAAGGATATGGGTGCTTATTAAAGAATGAGTTCACTGAATTAACCTATGAGAGAATATCAGATGGAGTCTTATTTATATGTCAACTGATGATTCTCTAATGGGAGTTATGTAAGTGATCCTTAGACCTAAGGTCATCATGGTACTTTGTGTACATGAATTCATATTTTGGTTCACTACCTAACTTGATTTTTTGATCCTTATGTGGGGTGTCCTGGATATGGTAAAGTATGCATGGAGATTGTAAGTGATCAATAAAGGATCAATCACTCCTAATAAGGAGAGCGAACATCCTATGTGATCTCATAGGATGATGATTCTGGAAGTCTTTGATCAAAGTAGGATGATAATTAGAAAAGAGTTTCTAATATATTATCAACTGAATCATGGTCTTCTGATCGAGATACATAATGATAAGTAATTAGGTTTGACATATTTCTATGCCCACAGCTCATCTGAGATATTATTTGACTGAAAGATTGAATTACACGAAAACTTACCACTGAAGGGTATTTTGATAAATTTTCATCAAAATTTCAAATCTCTCAGGTAGTCATGAAATATTGCTAGATATCAATTTTAACTTATGAGCCCATCATAATTAAAATATTTTAATTCTGGAGTCAATTTGGAAGAGTCCAAGTTGATTGGGACTCTTCGGGTGATCTAATCTTATCGAATTAGGGTTACGTCGAAAGTCTTTATCCACTGCTGGCTAGATTTGGAACCCAATGGATCACACACTTTAAGATTTTATCTTGATCTAATCTAATTAGAGTTTAATATAAATTTTATGGGTTAATTTGATATGCTAGCACATTGTATTAACCTAAGTTTCCAAATTGGTTTAGATCAAATTGTTTGAGCTAACCTAGACCGGTTGGCTTTGACCTAATGGGATTGGGTCAATTTAGATTGGATCCTTATCCAACATAAAATAATTTCAAGTGAAGAAAGAGTCCTCCACATCCACTAGAAATCATGGCAAAAAATAAATGCCGCCCACCTTACATTGGCGTGAGAAGTGGAGAGTCCTTCTTAATGAAGGCTTTTAACTATTATGCATTACCTTAAATTCCTGATCAGTTCTCCTATGATTTAATGTCAAATTTAATTTAGATTTTTATGACACATAGAATACTAAGATTCCTTCTGCTCCAAGTATTTTAATCACCAAAAATTTACTTAGTGAATTTATTTGGCACATGTGAAGTTGGAGCGCCAAAGGTTGGCGCCCCATGGTCTCATGTGACATCCCTTGGTCCCTTATTTATAGGGGATGCCCCAGATAGTTTCTTATGATAATTTTTAGTTGAGACTAAGAGGAGAGATGTGGTAAATATAAAAAAAAATTTAAGAAAAAAAAGAGAGAATTTTGAGTGGCAACAGTTGCTACTAGGGTGGTGAGATTTTCAGCAAGTGTTGCTTGAGTACCCTATGATTTGGTTTTTCTATATGTTGGAGTTAGAAATCAAATCCTAGATTGTATAACATCTGAAGATTATCTTCTTGTTGTCATTCTGATGGTGAGATCAAAAGCAACTGGTCTTTGGTGCGATCATGATGTAAGTTCGAAGTTGGCAGTGTTCTTGAGAAGATGAGGCTATGGTAGCGCACCGGTTGGGAAGGACTTTGGCCAACTTTCATGTGGATCACCATTGGAGGACTTCTACCTTAGGGTCTTATAGAAATCACCAATATTTTACTTTTTCATATTGGTTAAAGTATAATTTTCTATCTCTTTGCGTGCTAGAATTTACTTTGATCGTGATCGATAAAGTGATTCTAAGGTTTTGGGTTCGGCTCGATAGTTTTATTTGATAAGGCTATTGATTTGCTTATTTTAAAAGTATTGAAAATTATTTTCTATTGTGTGGTCGAAATCCAACAGTGGTATCAGAGCTACCTTTATCTGATTCAATCAAACAAGTATAATAGTTGTGCATAGAATTATTTTTGTGCATATCTTGCTAAAAAAATTTGCATGATTTATAGCATCAATCCTATAAACTCAAAAATTATTTTTGACTTTATATATGTCATGATATTTAATTTTAGTTATTAAATAATTAATTTATGATAATTTTAAAATTTATATTATTATGGTTGTATGATGTTCAAATTGATGCATTGTTAAGGGTGTAAAGCATACCTAATGTGATTAGAGTTTGCTATTTTTTCTTCAATATGCTTGACATATGTTTTGATATTCATTGCACCCTTATATGATTTTAGCATGGCATATGATTGCTATTTAGAATAGTAGAAGCATGTCAAGTTGCATAATTTGTAATGTACATTTTATGTGGTTGTAGTTAGGATGTGCCGAGACCAGTTTAAAGTCCCTCATCAAATTATATTAAGTTGTAATATTGGGATTCACTTTTTAATCAAAAATTAAATTCTTAAGATCAATTGGTGTCGAAGAAAGTGTGATAGGTGATTTTTTAATTAGATCTATATGCTGGCCTAGCCAACTTTGTTGGTGTCTAGAAAAGCTACGGGGAGCCTCTCACCTACTTACCTGATCAATTTGGTCTTGTTGATTTTCAGACTTAGATTAATTAGTGATGTAGATATTATAAGGGCCTTCCTTCAAACTTGGTCGATAGAGTATGTCAAGATCTTAGTGAGCTTGTTGTGTTATTCACAAAGCTTACTATAGAAATTGACATGATGTTAATCAAGTGCATATTGATGCTTATGGCATATTTGAATAGTGTTGCTTTGTTGTGCTATCCACAAGGGAAGCATTGTTTAAGTATGACCATATAGGATTGAAGGGTCAACTTAACTAGAACACTATAGTTTGTTGTGCTATCCACAAGACTATATGTGATCTAAAGATCAGAATGAAAGATGTTGAGAATTATAAAGGTACAATTGGTAAAAAGTTACCTACTCTTGAACTCATGAATGCTTGTTGTGCTATCCACAAGATGTTTGTGAGCAATAGGGATCTCAATCCCACAAAGAAATATTAAAATATTTCTCAATTTTCATATTTGAGGGCTATGAAGTTCAATAAAATAGTGAAAGACACAATTAGATAAAAGTCCTAGTCTAGTTGTGCATGTCATTATGAGTTGTCCGCTTATATTATGTTCATGTTGTTGTAGATTAACTTCACTCATGGCATCCTCACTTTCACTTAGAGGTATCTTAGATGCAAACAAGTTGACTGGACCTAACATGTCGACTGGTTAAGAAACTTGAGAATTGTTTTCACTCAAGAGAAAGTCTCCTATATTTTGGATACACCTGCTCCAGATTCTCTTGAGAAAGATGCTTCTGAGGAGGATAGGGCCACATACAAGATGTGAAAAGATGACAGTGTGACTGTCAAATGTATCATGCTTGCCTCAATGAGCAACAAGCTCCAGAGGCAGCATGAGGACATGGGCGTTCTCTCTATTCTCCTTAATCTTAAGAAGCTATATGGAGAACAATGTCAGACTGCTCGATATGAGATATCAAAGTAATTATTTCATGCCCGTATGACTGAAGATTCTTCCATGCAAACGCATGTCCTAAAGATCATTAATTTGATCACTCATCTGGGATAACTAGATTTTATCATGGATGGTGAATTGAGTCAGGATTTGATCCTGCAGTCTCTTCTTGACTTTTTTTCTTAGTTTGTCATTAATTATCATATGAACAAACTGAACATCAGCTTGTCAGAACTGTTGAACATATTGAAAATAGCAGAGAGCCATTTCAAGGGTGAAAAGGCTCAAGTTCTTCATATTGATAAAATCAGCAAGAAGAAGGCAAAGAAAGGTTTCAAAAAAAAGAAGTTGAACCCTAAGACTGACATCTCCAAGAAGAAGATGAAGAAGGTCTTCACCAAAGGTACTTGTTATCACTATGGCAAGGAGGACCGCTGGAAGAAAAATTATAAGGAGTACCTTGCAACCATGAAATTGGTAAGTATTACTAAAGGTTTGTATATGATACAAACTAATTTATCATTAAGTACTTAATTTTCAGATTCTTGAGTTTTGGATACCTTCTGTGGTTCACACCTTTGCAAATCATTGCAGGGTCTACAGGAAATAAAGAATCTGAATAAAGATGACTTCAAGCTATTCGGTGCTAGTGGAGTGTCCATTCAGGCCGAAGCCATAAGAATCAACATTTTAAAGTTGCCTTCGGATAAAATTTTGGAACTAAAGACCTGTTATTATATTCTTGATATTGTTAGAAATATTATTTCTATACCATTATTATTGGAACAAGATTTTAAAATAATTACAAAGAATAATAGTTATTCTATTTATTTTTTTAATGAATATTAGAAAAATACTTTTATTAATAATAATCTTATATTTCTTTCACTTAATGATAATGTGCTTCATGTTGATAATATGAAGAAAAGAAAGAGAGAAGATGTGAATGTCACATACCTCTGGCACTAACGACTTGGCCATATAAATGAGTCAAGGATTAATAAGTTATGCAAAGATAATTTCTTTGATCCTTATGATTATGAAT
This sequence comes from Elaeis guineensis, assembly GCF_000442705.2. NCBI lineage: Eukaryota > Viridiplantae > Streptophyta > Magnoliopsida > Arecales > Arecaceae > Elaeis > Elaeis guineensis. Next base: position 52,601,165 of record NC_026002.2, on the reverse strand, counting down.
CATATGAAACTTATGAATCTTGTCATATGAGAAAAATGACCAAGACTCTATTTATTAGACATGGAGATCGGATGAGTGATATTTTGGACCTTGTACATACTGATGTATGTGGTCCAATATCGACTCAAGCGAGAGGTGGATACTCTTACTTCTTCACGTTTACTGATGATAGGTCAAGGTTTGGATATTTGTATTAATAAAATATAAATCTGAAGCCTTTGACAAATTTAAAGAGTATCAAAGAATGGTTGAAAAACAAACTGGTAAAAGTATTAAAACTCTTCGATCAGATTGAGAAGGAGAATACTTATCTAGTGAGTTTCTTAATTATTTGAAACAAAATAGAATACTCTCTCAATAGATACCTCCTTATACTCTACAATTAAATAAAATTATGGAAAGGAGGAATCGTACCTTATTAGATATGGTGCAGTCCATGATGTGTTTCACAGATCTTTCAATATCCTTTTGGAGATACGCCCTCGAGGCTGCAGTGTATATTTTAAATAAAGTACCTTCAAAATCTATTTCTAGCACTCCATATGAAATATAAAAAGAAAAAAGATTCAATCTTAAGCATCTTAAGATTTGGGATTGTCCGGCTTATGTGAAAAATATTGATGGACATAAGCTGGATGCTAGATCAAAAAAATACAGATTTGTAGGTTATCCCAAGGAGAGTATAGGATACTACTTCTATAACCCTACTCAATAAAAGATATTTGTTGGTAGGCATACCATTTTTCTAGAGAAAGAGTTTATCTAAGAAAGAGGCAGTGGGAGGTCTGTTGAACTTGAAGAAATTCAAAACCTACAATCCATCCAGGATTTATCAAATAGTTCTCAATCAGTTGTGTCCATTGTTGAGGCACAGCCACTATACACACCTCCTCTTCAAAGATCAAGTAGAGTGCATAGTATACCACTCAGATATGGATTTGTCATTGAGAATGACAACACAACCCACATCATTGAGAATGATGATCACATATCTATTTGGAAGTTGTCATGACTAGTGACTCTGACAAGTGGCTTAACATCATGAAATCCGAAATGGCTCCATGTATGCCAACCAAGTATGGACTTTGGTTGATGCAACTAAGGGTGTGACCCCAATAGGCTACAAATGGGTCTTCAAAAAGAGGATTGGAGCAAATGGCCAGGTAGAGACCTATAAGACGAGGCTTGTGGCTAAAGATTTTAGACAAAAATAAGATGTTGATTATGAAGAAACCTTTTCGTCGGTAGCCATGCTCAAGTCTATTCGGATATTGCTTGCTATTGCAGCATACCATGACTATGAGATCTGGTAGATAGATATCAAGACTGCCTTCCTCAATAAAAACCTTGAGGAAGAAGTCTATATGACTCAGCCAGAGAAATTTATCTCCAGTGAAAAAGTAAATCAGGTATGCAAGCTGAATAGATCTATTTATAGATTGAAGCAAGCATCAAAGAGCTGGAACATCCATTTTGATGAGATAGTCAAATTATTTGGCTTTATTAAAAATATGGATGAATCTTGTGTGTATAAGAAGACTAGTAGGAGTGCTATTATCTTCCTAGTCTTGTATGTGGATGATATATTACTCATTGAGAATGATATTCTGATGTTGCAATCGATCAAAACTTGGCTATCACAAAAGCTTTTCATGAAAGACTTGGGTGAGGCATCCTATATACTTGGTATTAAGATCTATAGGGATAGATCAAATAGGATGCTAGGCTTGTCCCAGTCTAGGTACATTGACTTTGTGTTGAAGAAGTTTAACATGGAGGGAAGTAAAAGAGGTTACTTGCTCATAGGTCATGGCATACAACTCTCTAAGAAGATATCTCCTAAGACACCTGAAGAGAGAAATACAATGAGTTCTATTCCTTATGCTTCGACTGTAGGATCAATAATGTATGCTATATTATGTACCAAGCCTGATATTGCTTATGCTTTGGGTATTGTAAGCAGATTTCAGACTGATCCCAGAAAGGATCATTGAAAAGCTGTGAAAAATATACTCAAGTACTTGAGAAGGATTAGAGATATTTTTCTGATATATGGTGGATCTGATTTAAAATTGAAAGGTTATATTGATTTTAATTTTTAATCTGATCCGAATGATAGCAAATCCATATCTGGATATGTGTTCACTTTGTGTGGTGGTGCAATAAGTTGGAAAAGTTTCAAGCAGTAAACGATTGCTGACTCAATCACTGAGACTGAGTATATTACTGCAAGTGAGGCAGCTAAGGAGGCCATCTGGATGAAAAAATTCATCATAAAATTGGATGTGGTTTCAAGCATTGAACAACTAATGTCCCTTTATTGTGATAATACTGGGATAATTGCTCAAGCCAAAGACCAATGTCTCACCATAAATCCAAACACATCCTAAGATGGTTCTACCTCATTCAGGAGATAGTCGAAAGATGTGATGTGATCGTAGAGCGAGTTGACAATAAGAACAATATAGCAGACCCATTCACTCAGGCCTTGTCAATTCAATAGTTTGACTGCCATATTGATAGCATTGGCATCCAGTATAGGGACGATTGGCTTTAAGTGCAAGTGGGAGATTGAAAGAATAATGCCCTACAAGCCAATTGCAAATGAGATGCGATAGGGTATTTTTGTAATTTATCTTCCAAACTCATGTAAATTATTAATTATTATTAATAAAATAGATATTTTTTGATTCATTATATGCTGCATCTTATTAATTTTAAGATTATAATGAACCTCATAGATCTGGACAATGGTTTTAGGGCCGTGATGAGATCACGCCAGTGAGATCTAATTCTTCGATAGCTCTGATCTAAAATATTTTTAGTCATTGATATATTGAGTCGGGGATCAATGATACTAGTAAGACTAGTATGTCCTATGTATGCTCAGAAATGAGGATGGTTGATCTCACAACCACTTGTGTGGTAATACCAATACAAAGATATAGGTGCTCATTAGAGAATGAGTTCACTGAATTGACCTACGAGAGTATCAGATGGAGTCTTATTTATATGTCAACTAATGATTCTCTAGTGAAAGTTATGTAAGTGATCCTTAGATCTGAGGTCACCATGGTACCTTATGTATATGGATTCATATTTTGGTTCACTACCTAGCTTGGTTCTTTGATCTTTATGTGGGGTGTTTTGGATATGGTAGTGTGTGCATAGAGGTTATAAGTCATCAATAAGGGATCAGTCACTCCTAATAAGGAGAGCGAACATCCTATGTGATCTCATAGGATGATGATTTTAGAAGTCTTTAGCTAAAGTAGAATGATAATTAGAAAAAGGTTTTTAATGTATCATCAACTAAATCATCACCTTTTGATCGAGATACATAATGATAAGTAATTAGGTTTGACATATTTTCATGCCCACAACTCATCTGGGATGTTGTTTGAATGAAAGATTGAATTACACGAGAACTTGCTGCTGAAGGATATTTTGATAATTTTTCATCAAAATTTTAAATCTTTTGGGTCATCATGACATGTTGCTATATATCAATCTTGACTTATGGGCTCATCAAAATTAAAAGATTTTAATTCTGGAGTCAATTTGGAAGAGTCCAAGTTGATTGAGACTCTTTAGGTAACCTAATCTTATCGGATTAGGATCATGTCGAAAATCTTGATCCACTGCTGGCCAGATTTGAAACCCAATGGATCACACACTTTAGGATTTAGTCTTTATTTGATCTAATTAGAGTTTAATATAAATTTTATGGGTTAATTTGATATTCTAGCATATTGTATTAACTCAAGTTCTCAAATTGGTTTAGATCAAATTATTTGAGCTTACCTAGACCAGTTGGCTTTGACCTAATGGGATTAGGTCAATTTGGATTGGATCCCTATCCAACATGAAAGAGTTTTAAGTAGAGAAGGAGTCCTCTATATCCACCAAAAGTCATGTTAAAAAATAAATGCCGCCCACCTTAAATTGGCGTGAGAAGTGGAGAGTCCTTCTTAACGAAGGCTCTTAACTATTACGTGTTACCTTAAATTCCTGATCAGTTCTCCTATGATTGATGCCAAATTTAATTTAAATTTTTATTACATATAGAAGACTGAGAGTCCTTCCACTTTAAGTATTTGAATCACCAAAAATTTACTTGGTAAATTTATTTGGCATGTGGGAAGTTGGACCACCAAAGATTGGTGCCCCATGATCTCATGTGACATACCTTGGTCTCCTATTTATAGGGGATGCCTCAGATGGTTTCTTGTGGTGATTTTTGATTGAGACTAAGAGGAGGGATTGGTAAACACAAAAAAAAATCTAAAACAAATTTGAAGAAAAAAAGAGGGAATTTTGAGTGGCAAAAGTTGCTACTAGGGTGGTGAGATTTTCAGCAAGTGTTGCTTAAGTGCCCTAGGATTTGGTTTTTCTATATATTGGAGTCAAAAATCAAATCTTAGGTTGTGTGACATCTGAAGAGTGTCTTCTTGGTGTCATTCTGGTGGTGAGATCGAAAGCAACTGGGCTTGGGTGCTATCGTGATGCAAGTTCGAAATCGGCAGTGTTCTTGAGAAGATATTGCTGCAGTAGTGCACCGGTTAGGAAGGACTTTGGCCAACTTTCATATGGATCACCGTTGGAGGACTTCTACCTTGAGATCTTATGGAGAACACCAATGTGTCATTTTTTTATATTGATTGAAGTATAATTTTCTATCTCTTTGCATGCTTGAATTTGCTTTGATCGTGATCGACAAAGTAATTCTAGGATTTTGGGTTCAGCTTGATAGTTTTATTTGATAAGACTATTTATTAGCTTATTTTAAAAGTATTAAAAATTACTTTCCACTACATGGTCAGAACCCAATAGGTGAGCCTCGAGTCTGCAATGTAGGGACACTGGGGTGAGGGTGCGGGTGGTTGTTAGAGAATAACTTGCATGAGCGTGACCAACACAAGAACCACACAGATATCTACTCACTTGTTAGTAGTCTTCTTGATGCTGTAGTAGTGCGAGTGATCCTTTGACTTGTGGTATCATTGGCTATTCACAGCGAGGCTACTGAGTTTGACTACATGTTTCTTTGGTTCCTAGCCATTCGAATCTTTGCTGTATATGTTGGCTTCAGTAGGTTCAGGTTCACTGTTTAGAGTAGGATGCACCTAGATAAAATCTATCGATCTGGATAGAAAAGAAGAAGTCCCATACGATTTGCGAGACTGAGTTCGAAAAGTTTTTGGCAAAAGCAAGTGTGAATAATGGAAAAGGGTTTCCATGAGATTTATAAATGAACTCAAGTCGAGTCAATCTAGTATATGACTGATGATAGGGTCTGACGAGTTTTTCATAACCTCCGTCAAGTCAAAACTCACGATAGAAAGACTGAATCATATGATAACTATACCTAGGAGTCTATATTTTCATTATACTAGATTGTCATTACATACTGTTAGGTGTCACTGATAGATTGTAAGACTCATCGGGTGTCTTCTTGATGATCGATGGCCCTCGAAAGATAGAATTGAAATTATTTCAATCCATCAAAAAGAGTTTTAATGATATTATGATGAAGATCACAATATATCTCACTACCAGATAGAATGAAACCTATGGGGTCACATATTAAGGGATTTAATCTCAAATTTACCAATTGGACTTATGAAGTTCTAATTGGGTTAGGATTTATTGAAATCCTATTGAGTTTATTTAAACCATACTAGCACATGGTTAAACCTAATTCTTCTCAAAACTTTGATTTGATCAAGTCCATAGCCTTGAACCTAATCTAAATTCATTTGGATTTAATTAGATACTTAATTGTGAGCCCAAAAGGATTTGATAGTATCAATAAGTTGGCATAAATTATCCTAAAATTTTTTCTTCATTATCTCTTAATTATTTCTAAGTGAGCATGTAGAATAGATAGAAAGATGGGAGGTGCTTGCTTCTCTTGTTGGCAAGACGAGGGGGTGTCAACCCCCTGGATATGGCAAGAGGGGCCTACCCCCTTCTTGTGGATTGGTGTGGAGGGGAGAGAGAGGGGCCACACCCCCCCTCATATGTCAAGAAACCCCTAAGGTGCACCAAGTGTTGGTGCCCAAAACTACCTGCCATATATGAGGTGGGGCACCCCTTGTACCTACCTAAAGGGGCTGATAATATGCCAATTATATCTAATTTTATTGGAAAAAAATAGATTAAAAAGGTAGAGTATTCTTATGAGATAAGAATGTACCTTTTTAAGATAATTAGATTCCTATTATGAGTCAAGGTAGAGCTTATATAAAGAGAAGATCTCTGGGATTTCTAAGAAGAATTTGATGAAACAAAAAATCTCTCTCTCCCCTCTCCACACCTCCCCTCCTTCCTCTCTTCTCTTCCATGCTCAAGGGTTGGGCATCCCATTTTTCACATGCCTAAAGGTAGAGGTGATTTATCTTCAAGAGCGAAGAACGAGGAGAAGAAGAAGAAGAAGAAGAAGGCTGCAGATCAAGAAGTTGATCCTGTAGTCTAAATCAAAGAGTTGATCTAAGTTCTAAGGCTGAGATTCTATTTGAAAAAGAAAAATCTAATATGAAAAAATTGATTTGAGATTGATCTCGATGGATACCCATAAAGGTCGGACATGTGTGCAGCTTGAGTATCTATGAATCCATCATCATCGATAGCAGTGAATAACTATCCACAGTAAAGTATTGAGATTCAATCTCATACTTATTCTTAAATTTTAGATTATATGTTTATTTTTCTCTTAAACTTGGGTAGGATTAGATTTGATCTTATGCATGTGGGGTTAAAAGGTTTAACCTATTTGTTTTCTGCCATTCAAAAAGAATTTCAAAATATACACATGCTGCCTATCCGATTTTTTAATAGTGGTATCAGAGCCACTGATTTTTGAAAATATATATGATCTGATTTTTTTTATTAGATCTAAAAATTTTAATAATTTAAAATTAATCTTGTGTTGATATAAGATTATCCTGATATAGGATTTATCCCTTATATTGCAAAGGTTGTCCTAGTACAAGATTGATCGATTTTGAAAACTATTTTCAAATTAAGTAAATCAATCTTTTAGATCTAAAAATTAGTATATATGATATGTTTAATTTTAAATTTAGGTTTGAAATTAGAATGATTAATAGTTCATGTTGGTGCAAAAATCCACCCGCATCGGAGAAGCTGGAGTCGAGGGAGTCACGGTCACCGCCGAAACCTGCAAAGAAAGTCTAAACCGGAGTTGGGGGTGCCCTGACAAGACCCTCCGATTCTCAAGTCAGTTCTCTGCCTCAACAAGAATGGAGTACTCGAACGAAAATTTTAGCAGAGTTTTGAGATAAAAATTAGAGCTTAGAGAATAACGTATCTGGGGTCCCCCTTTTATAGGCGGGGGGTGCGATAGACTGATAGCGATGTTTGTAACCATATGGCAGTGGGCCGTTAGGGGCCAGGAGGTGCTTGTTATGAAGAGTAGTGGAGTGGAATCATGGCCATCACCGTGACCTGCCATGTGGAGCCTGTTGCGGGGAGTGGAGTGGCGTCCATTGTCATGACTCGCCAGAGAGTGGAGGAGCCACGCGGTATCCATCGCAGTAAGTGAAGCAGGGTTGTGGCTATTACTGTGGCCTGCCAGGGAGTGATGGAGCCGCACGAAATCCATCGCAGGAAGTGGAGCAGAGTCGTGGCCATTACTGTGGCCTATCAGGGAGTGATGGAGCCGCACGAAATCCATCGCAGGAAGTGGAGCAGAGTTGTGGCCATTACTACGGCCTGCTAGGGGGTCCAGGCCTGTCGACCGAAGTTTGGTTGAGGTGTCTGGCGGAGAGAAGTAGCTGTCCATCCGAGAGGAGCTCGGATGTTGTAGATCCTATTGGGTGCCTTGGGTGTTAAGGCTGCAGGCGAAGACCACTTGCCGTAGGAGCTCGGCCAGAGGCTTTCCGCAAATGCAATCCGGCTTTGTGCAGAATTCGATAGAGGGTCGACCGGCGGTGGATGTCAGATGGTGCTGGAGAGATTCATCTGCTGGAGGGGTCCAGCTGCTGGATTTCGTGAACCCAACATTTGTCCGCTATAGGAGTTCGGTCGGAGTCCGATCTCTGTAAAAGCTCGGATGGGGATCATTTGTCGAGGGGTTCGGTCGAAGCCTACCGGTGATAGAAATTCGAAAGGAATGCATCCACAATGGGAGCTCGGGGTAGATCGCTTGCGGTAGAAGTTCAGAGTCCGACCTTTGTGGGAGTCCGAATGAAGTCTTGCTGCAGTCGGAGTCAGGGACGAAGTCCGGCTCCCATAGGAGTTCGGATGAAGTCTTCCTGCAGTCAGAGTCGGAGATGAAGTCCAGCTCCCATAGGAGTCCGGATGAAGTCTACCTGCATTCGGAGTCAGGGATGAAGTCCGGCTCCCGTAGGAGTCCGGATGAAGTCAACCTGCATTCGGAGTCGGGGATGAAGTCCGGCTCCCGTAGGAGTCCGGATGAAGTCTACCTGCATTCGGAGTCGAGGATGAAGTCCGGCTCTCGTAGGAGTCCGGATGAAGTCTACCTGCATTCGGAGTCGGGGACGAAGTCCACCTCCCGTAGGAGTCCGAATGAAGTCTACCTGCATTCAGAGTCGGGGATAAAGTCCGGCTCCCATAGGAGTCTAGATGAAGTCTTCCTGCAGTCAGAGTCGGGGACAAAGTCCGGCTCCCGTAGGAGTCCGGATGAAGTCTTCCTGCAGTCGGAGATGAAGTCCGGCTCCCATAGGAGTCCGGATGAAGTCTTCCTGCAGCCAGAGTCAGGGATGAAGTCTGGCTCTCGTAGGAGCTCGGATGAAGTCTTCCTGCAGTCAGAGTCGTGGATGAAATCCGACTCCCGTAGGAGTCCGGATGAAGTTTACCTGCATTCGGAGTCGGGGATGAAGTACGACTCCCGTAGGAGTCCGGATGAAGTCTACCTACATTCATAGTCGGGGACGAAGTCTAGCTCCCGTAGGAGTCCAGATGAAGTCTTCCTACAATCAGAGTCGGGGATGAAGTCTGGCTCCCGTAGGAGTCCGGATGAAGTCTACATGCATTCGGAGTCGGGGATGAAGTCCGGCTCCCGTAGGAGTCCGGATGAAGTCTTCCTGCAGCCAGAGTCAGGGATGAAGTCTGGCTCTCATAGGAAACCGGATGAAGTCTTCCTGTAATCGGAGTCATGGACAAAATCCGGCTCTCGTAGGAGTCTGGATGAAGTCTACCTGCATTCAGAGTCGGGGACGAAGTCTGGCTCCCATAGGAGTCCGGATGAAGTCTACCTGCATTCAAAGTCGGGGATGAAGTCCGGCTCCCGTAGGAGTCCAGATGAAGTCTTCCTACAGTCAGAGTCGGGGATGAAGTCCGGCTCCCGTAGGAGTCCGAATGAAGTCTACCTGCATTCGGAGTCGGGGACGAAGTCCGGCTCCCATAGGAGTCCGGATGAAGTCTTCCTGCAGTCAGAGTCGGAGATGAAGTCCGGCTCCCGTAGGAGTCTGGATGAATTCTACCTGCATTCGGAGTCAGGGATGAAGTTCGGCTCCCGTAGGAGTCCGGATGAAGTCTACCTGCATTCAGAGTCGGGGATGAAGTCTGGCTCCCGTAGGAGTCCGGATGAAGTCTACCTGCATTCAGAGTCGGGGACGAAGTCCGGCTCCCGTAGGAGTCCAGATGAAGTCTTCCTGCAGCCAGAGTCGGGGACGAAGTCCAGCTCCCGTAGGAGCCTGGATGAAGTCTTCCGACAGTCGGAGTCGTGGACGAAATCCGGCTTCTATAGGAGTCCGGACGAAGTCTAGCAGGTAGAAACTTGGGTGGAGTCCGTCCGTCGTGAAGAATCCGATCGACGCTGGTGGGGGTTTATCCGTTGGCAGAACTTGGGAATGTTGCGGAGGCTCAGCCGTAGGAGAGGTTCGGAAAGATGTCGCCGAATGTCGGAAGTCGGTAGAATCCCTAGAGGGTCACTCCTGTCACGAACTTTGACTGGGGGGGTATTTTATACCCAACACCAGTCCCCCTACTTTCGAGTTCGAGTTTCGAATGAAGGAAGTACAGAAAAATTTTCACAGCCGAAGTTGTCCCCTAGAATCCTGTGCACGATCGCCCTCAGATATTCTGGCATTTAGTGCGCGCGTGCCGGAGTCTTTTCAAATCGGGGCGATCCGAAGGGACCTTTCGGAATTCTCGCTGGAGCGTTGGCCCAAGTACGACGCAGTAATGGCTTTGTCAGCTGTCAGTCGCTTTTAGCTGCCTGCTGTGGCAAGTGGGATACGTGGCGAGCGTGGGTCAGCCTGAGGAGATCCGCGATCATTACAGCACCGGATCCCAGGGTCTATTTAAACCCGCCTTTCCGCCTTCAGGAGTCTCATTCCACCTGAGAGTTCTTTCGGTATCTGCCTTCGGAACGACTTGGGTTAGTCCCGGAACTTTCGTTTCTCTTCTTGCCATCTAGGTGCCCTTTCTCCTCCATTTTTCTTCCACCGCATTCCCCTGGTTTGGTCCCCCGCGAACCTTTCGCCTCTTATTTCGCCTGATTTCTCCTAGATTTTTAGGGTCCTTATTTGAAATATCTTCTGGCACCTCCGCCTCTAGTGGTTCCAGGAGTTCGTCCACCTCAGCCCCCCAGAACCCTTATACTGTAGACAAACCCTCATCTAGGGCTGGGCCTCGCCCGATTTTTGCGTCGGGTGCCATTTCTTATTCTCTAACTCCGGATGAACTTTCACTGATAAGGGTTCAGTATGGAGTTCCTTCGGAGTACGATCTGAAGCTTCCTGATCCCGCTGACTGGGCTAGCACCCCTCCACCTGGCCGTTTCTGCCTATACCAGGATGCCTTCCGTGCTGGGCTCCATCTTTCACTTCCGCCCTTCGTCGTCACTCTTTTTCATTTTTTAGACATTTCTTTGGCTTCAGTCGCGCCGAATTTCTTTAGGTTTCTGATAGGGTTCCTCTCCCTTTGCCATGTAGTCGAAGTTCAGCCATCTCTTTCTTTGTTTAGGTATTTTTACACCTTCAAGCGCCACCTCTCGGCAAAGGACTGGTGGTACTTCTCCCCCAGTTCAGCAAGAAGGGGTTACTGAAGGGTGCTCTCTCTTCAATCCATAATTGGAAGGGGAAGTACCTCTACATCCAGTGCCCGACCATGAAGCTGGGACTGCCCCCTTGGGGCTCCCTGAGGGACTCTATCCGTCGGGCCCCCAGCCTGGGGGAGGACGACCTTTAGGCCATCTGAAAGCTTCTCAGTTATTCGACTCCTTCCCTTCCCAACCTTCTGAAGGAGCAGTTTTTGTTCAACATCGGCTTGAGCCCCCTGGATCCTGCGAGTATCCCATCTTTCCTTTCCTCTTCTTTTCTCCTGCTCTTCTTCTCTCTCTTTTTTTTTTTTTTTTGCACATCACTTCTTCCTTTTTCACTCCATTACTGATCTCTTTTTCTCTCTCTTCTTTTTTTTTTTTTTAGGAATGGACGTCGAAGCAGCACGGATGCTCGCTAGGGGCCTCAAGGCTCACAAAAGAAAAGGTGCCGCGGCCTCCGGATCGGTAAAGAAGGCCAGAACGGAGGAGACGAGCTCGGCCATGCCTGCCCAGGCAGCCCTCACGGTCGATGTTCCTTCAGACGTTGAGCCCCCGGCTCCCCGGGCCTCTTCAAGGAGTTCTCCTGCTGAGGTTCCCGCTTCGGGGGCCCACTTCGAGGAGGTGCCAGGGGTTGAGAGGGGGAGAAGAAGGAAGTCGGTGGCCCACAGGGTGAGTAGCCGCCGAGCCGCCATCGAAGAGTCCCACGGTTCTGAAGAAGAGCTGGGGGAGAATCCCTTTAACGATAGGGATCTGATAAAGTGACTGGTCGATGGCTGCATCCTGCCCGAAGTTGTCCAGAGGATCGTTCGCGTCGATCCTGAACAGCGGGTTTGGGACTCTCTAGGGTCCTTTCTCGAGGTAAACAGATTCACCTTCCTCCTTCCCTTCGCACCTTCATTTAATTAGCTTCTCAACCTTCATTCTGACCTCCTAACCGCCCTTGCAGATCAGGCACCAGCTCCTTGCCAATATCGAGGTGACGAATCGGGCGAGGAGGGATGCCATCCAGGTGGAGGAGAGTCACCGGGCTGAAGTCGCTCGCCTCAAAGAAAAGGCTGTCGAGATAGCCAACCTCCAAGAGGCCCTTGAGAAAGAAAAGCAGGCCTCGGAGGAGACGGTGAGGAAGGCAGAGGTCGAGGTCGCAAATTTGATGGAGCAGATTTTGGTTCTGATCTCGGAGGCCAGGGTCCTAGCAATGGAGGGGTTTAAGGCCTCTGCGGAGATAAGGGACCTGAACGTCAAGTTCGGCCAAGAAGCATTCATCAAAGGATTCGAGCTCTGTCAAGAGAAGGTGGTCAAGAAATTTCTCGAGCTCGACCTCAGCTTCTTGGACGAGGTGTCTGAAGATAAAATCGGGCCCTCTCCCACTGCCACTGCCACCGCAGCACCCCTTCCAAGAACACCGAGCTCCCCAACTCCTATTTCAGAGGTTTGAGACCTCTGACTTTGTATTTTTCTTTTATTACAATTTTTCTTTCCTCTTTGGTCTTTAAGAAACATTCGATCAATAAAATTGGATTTCTCCTTATGGAGGGCTTCTCCACTCCTTTTTCTTTTCTTTCTGCAATGAGACGCGCCTTGACGCCTTTGTCTCCCGCTGGCAGTGTCCTGCCGAAGCGCTTCCCTTGCCATAGGGAATTCTGCTGAAGTCCACGATCCAACGTCTGAAGAAGAAAGTTCTTCATTTAACAAAAAGGTCGAAGGAGATGGATGGCGAACTTCACAGGTTGAGGGAGAGTCACTCTGAGGCCACCGCGGAGGCCACCTACTTTCGGAACCTCCACGTGAAGGGGATCATGGAGTACAGCCAGAGGAAGGCGAACTTCGAGAAGGAGCTCGAGGAACATAAGAAGCGCGCCAGTGATCGATCTTCGGCCCAAGATGCCAAGATCAGCTCTCTCATGGTGGAGCTATCGGTTGCACAGGAGAGGATTAGCCAGTTGGAAGGAAGCTCGTTCCGACTTTCGACTCGGGCCGACTGCGATCGGGAATGGTCGAAGAAGTTCTCCGACCTTCAGCAACTGCTCCAAGATGCTGAGGTGAGCTATAACGCGTACCGGGCCGGCTGGTGCAAGTAGGTGGATGACTATAGGGGAAAGCTCAGGATGGCGACCGATGAGGTTGCCCGCCTTCAAAGGCAGCTAGCTAAAGGAGCTCAGTTTGCTCCTGTTCGAGATCCCGACGAACTCCAATCTCTGAGGAGAACCGTAGAAGAGCTATCTGTCGCCCTTGGGGAGGAGAAGGCCGAACTACAGCAATTGAAGATCCAGCTGGTATACGAGCAGCAGGCAGTCAAGGATGCGGAGGCGGAATTCGAGGTCCTGAGAAAAAGATGTCAAGAGGCGGAGAACGAAAGCCAGCGGCTTCATCGGAGATATATGGAGATACTAATGAGAGAGAAGGAATTGAAAGAAGAAGTCGAGAGCTTAAGGCACTCCCTGATGAGGGTCGAAGCCGAAAGTTCGAAGTCGGAGGAAGCTGGGCCCCCTTAGGGCTCTTTTTGTCTTTCGTCCTTCTATGTGTCTTCTTTTGCCGCTTGTTTGTTTGTTGGCGTTGTTGTTTTTTTTTTTTTTTTTGATGCCAATGTCATCTGGAGGTTCTTGGTCGTTGCCGCGTCGACTTGCTTTTCTTGTCAATTTTCTTCTTCAGCCTCAAGGGCTCTGTAATATATACTTAATTAATGACATGAAAAGGAAATTTTTCGTTACCTCTTTTACTCACATGTTGAGTTGTTGTTTGTCGAGCTCCTTTCGGCTTTTGTCTTGGTCGATATCGATGCCGTTCGGAGGTACTCGATTGCCGTCACGTTGACCCATCCTTTTGTTCATGGCTGCAGATTTGTCCGGGGCCGCTCGAATTTGATGCCTCCTTTCAGAGTTCGAGCTCGGAGGTTCGAGCTTCTCATCGTCCTGAGGAAGCCGTCTTATCCTTGGCCTGTGTTGAGAGCTTTCTTGAAGATCGAAAATTTTGATAAGAACCCCAATCCTCACTGAGATGAGGTTTTCCACATCTTTGATGTGATTTGTTTTCCATTCGTCGCTGATGCAGTTCGTCGCTTTCCTTTTTAACTCTCCTCCCCTTTTTTTCTTTTTCCTTTTTGTGAGGGTTTTTCCTCTGCTCTTAGTGGGGTCGCGGGAGCGCGAAGGGGCTGCTAAGAAGGTTTTCTTCTTTCTTATCAGGTCTCGAATAGCGGGACCTTAATTGGTGTCAGGACGAGATTCTTCCCCCATTTCTGATGTGATCGATTTCAGTTCAGGTTAGGATGAGGTTCTCCTTCTGTTCCTAACAGGGCTGCGAGGGCACATATGGGTACTGTATGGCCTCTCCCCCCATTCGGTCTACAAATAACCGGGCCTTCGACCTTGCTCATGTTAGGGTGAGGTTCTCCTCCTGTCCCTAACATGACTGTGGGGGTGCATATGGGCGCTGTATGGCCTCTCCCCCCATCCGGTCTACAAATAACCAGGCCTTAAACCTTGCTCATGTTAGGGCGAGGTTCTCCTCCTGTCCCTAACATGGCTGTGGGGGCACACATGGGCGCTGTATGGCCTCTCCCTCCATCCGGTCTACAAATAATCGAACCTTCGACCTTGCTCACGTTAGGGCGAGGTTCTCCTCCTGTCCCTAACATGGCTGTGGGGGCGCATATGGGCACTGTATGGCCTCTCCCCCCATCCGGTCTACAAATAACCGAGCCTTCGACCTTGCTCACGTTAGGGCGAGGTTCTCCTCCTATCCCTAACATAGCTGTGGGGGTGCATATGGACGCTATATGGCCTCTCCTCCCATCCGGTCTACAAATAATCGGGCCTTCGACCCTGCTCATGTTAGGGCGAGGTTCTCCTCCTGTCCCTAACATGGCTGTGGGGGCGCATATGAGCACTGTATGGCCTCTCCCCCCATCCGGTCTACAAATAATCAGACTTTCAACTTCGCCCACATTAGGGTTTGTTTTCGTTGTCCGAAGGGGTCATCCCCTGTCGTTACAAGTCCATGCCAAAAAGGAAAAGATATGCAGGCTTGAAAGGAATCTTGATTTAAAGCGGGATCGTTCGTAATACATTTACAAGTTTTTCACATCTCAGGGCTATAGAAGGTCTGCTCCCCATCAAGGTCCTCCAGAGACGGAGTTGATGATCCCAATTGGAGGCCGATCTCCGGGCTGCTCTTCCCTCCTTGGTGGCTCAGGTTGCAGCAGGGCCCTTGGCTAATCTTCTCTACCCTCAGGTCAGCATCGAATGAACCTGTCGAGCCGACCTCATCTGATGAGCTCCTCAATCTCATCTCGGAGTTGAATGCATTCCTCTGTGTCGTGGCCGTGGTCACGATGGTAGAGGTAGAACTTGTTAGGATTGCGCTTCCTGGGGTGTGTGCGCATCCTCTCTGGCCTTGAGAGCTGCTCTCTGACTTCCATCAGCACCTGAGTTTTCGATGCGTTGAGGGGGGCATAGCTGCGAAATCTTCCTGGGGGAGACCCCCGGTGGATCCGGTGCTCCGAGCTTCTCTGTCTGCGCACTCGAGGAGGAGTCTGGGCGCGCTTGTGCCTGGGGGGAGTTCGAGAACGTGGCCGAGCTTCTCTTGCCCCTTTCTTGACTGCGGGCTTCCTCGAGTCTTCGGCCTGCCACTCTCTCGCAGTCTCCTCGTCCTTCATCTTGAAGGCTTCTTCTGCTCGGGCGTACCCCTCGGCCTGAGCCAATAAATCAGTAAAATCCCTGGGGTACTTCTTTTCCAGGGAGAATAGAAGGTCGTTCTTCTGAAGGCCGCCTTTCAGAGCAGCCATCGCGATCGATTGGTCCAAGTTCCAGACCTCCAACGCGGCGACATTGAAACGATTGACGTAAGCCCGAATGGACTCCCCCTCCCTCTGCTTGATGTTGATGAGGGACTCCGAACCCTTCCGAGGATGTTGGCTGCTAACAAAATGAGCCACAAACTGGTGGGTCATCTGATCAAAAGAAAGGATGGTACCCGACTTCAGTGTCGAGTACCAGTTTCACGCCGCTCCCTTCAAGGTGGATGGGAAAGCTCGGCATAGGATGGCATCGGGCACGCCATGAAGCAGCATCATTATCCGGAAGGCCTCTAGGTGGTCAACAGGGTCCGTAGTCCCGTCGTAGCTTTCAAATGAGGGAGCTTGAAGTTTGGCGGGATCGATTCCTGCATGATCATTTGAGAAAAGGGAGGGTCAGTACAAATATCCTCACCATAAGCGGGGGGAGCATGGCGGAGTTCTTCGATCCGTCGGTTCATCTCCTGGAGCCTCTGATCCAGAAAATCCTCTCGACTACGGGTCTCGAGGGTCTTCTGGCAGAATGGAGGTAGAGATCTTCCAGGGATGGAATCGTGATCTGATTGAGGGCTCTCCACCCTCGGATTCATCTTTTCGGGAAAGATGGGGCGGCTGGCCCAAGTGGCCCATCCTACCGCCTGATTTTGGAGTTTCGGCGATATTCTCTCTAGTCACACTGATGCCTACGGCTGTTACTGCTGCTGCATGGCCTGCTCCGCTTCAGCGAGGCCTCTGACCTGCTGGGCCAGTAGGTCGAATTGTTCTGCGCCAACCACCATTGCCAGAGGAGGAGGAGGAGGCTGGGAGACTGGAGGTGAGGCCAGAGCCTGAGATCTGGCCGCGGAGGCCGTGGATCGCCGTGTGGATGCTTTGCGGGGAGGCATCGGGTGAAGATCTAGTAGGGGAAGGAGGAGAGGATGTCGGAAAAGATGATCTGAGGCGGTCCCATCGAGCTCTCCTTTAAGAACAAGGGTACTGCGAAGACACAGCGCCCTTCTTCTAGCGCCAATCCTGTTGGTGCAAAAATCCGCCCGCATCGGAGAAGCTGGAGTTGAGGGAGATGCGGTCGCCGCCGGGACCTGCAAAGAAAGTCTAAACCAGAGTTGGGGGTGCTTTGGCAAGACCCTCTGATGCTCAAGTCAGTTCTCTACGTCAACAAGAATGGAGTGCTCGAACAGAAATTTTAGTAGAGTTTTGAGATAGAAATTAGAGCTTAGAGAATAATGTATTTGGGGTCCCCCTTTTATAGGCAGGGGGTGCGATAGACTGATAGCGATGTTTGTAACCATCTGACAGTGGGCCGTTAGGGGCCAGGAGGAGCTTGTTATGAAGAGTAGTGGAGCAGAATCGTGGCCATCACCATGACCTGCCACGTGGAGCCTGTTACGGGGGGTGGAGCGGCGTCCATTGTCGTGACTCACCAGAGAGTGGAAGAGCCGCATGGTATCCATCGCAGTAAGTGGAGCAGGGTCGTGGCCATTACTGTGGCCTGCCAGGGAGTGATGGAGTCACGCAGAATCCATCGCAGAAAGTGGAGCAGAGTCGTATCCATTACTGTGGCCTGCCATGGAGTGATGGAGCCGTACAGAATCCATCGCAGGAAGTGGAGCAGAGCTGTGGCCATTACTACAGCCTGCCAGGGGGTCCAGGCCTGTCGGCCGAAGTTTGGTTGAGGTGCCTGACAGAGAGAAGTAGCTGTCCATCCGAGAGGAGCTCGGATGTTGCAGATCCTGTTGGGTGCCTTGGGCGTTAAGGCTACAGGCGAAGACCACTTGCCGTAGGAGCTTGGCCAGAGACTTTCTGCAGACGCAATCCGATTTTGCACAGAATTCGACAGAGGGTCGACCGACGGTGGATGTCAGATGGTGCTGGAGAGGTTCATCTGCTGGAGGGGTCCAGCCGCTGGATTTCGTGAACCCGATGTTTGTCCGCTATAGGAGTTCGGTCGGAGTCCGATCTCCGTAAAAGCCCGGATGGGGATCATTTGTCGAGGGGTTCGGTCGAAGCCTGTCGGTGATAGAAATTCGGAAGGAATGCATCCACAATGGGAGCTCGGGGTAGATCGCTTGCGGTAGAAGTTCGGAGTCCGGCCTTTGTAGGAGTCCGGATGAAGTCTTCCTGCAGTCGGAGTCGGGGATGAAGTACGACTCCCGTAGGAGTCTGGATGAAGTCTTCCTGCAGCCGGAGTCAGGGATGAAATTCGGCTCTCGTAGGAGTCCGGATGAAGTCTACCTGCATTCGGAGTCGAGGATGAAGTCTGACTCCCGTAGGAGTCCGGATGAAGTCTACCTGCATTCGGAGTCGGAGATGAAGTTCGGCTCCCATAGGAGTCTGGATAAAGTCTTCCTGCAGTTGGAGTCGGGGATGAAGTCCGGCTCCTGTAGGAGTTCGGATGAAGTCTACCTGCATTCGGAGTTGGGGACGAAGTCCGGCTCCCGTAGGAGTCCGGATGAAGTCTTCCTGCAGTTGGAGTCGGGGACGAAGTCCGGCTCCCATAGGAGTTCGGATGAAGTCTACCTGCATTCATCGTCGGGGATGAAGTCCGGCTCCCGTAGGTGTCCGGATGAAGTCTACCTGCATTCGGAGTCGGAGATGAAGTCCGGCTCCTGTAGGAGTCCAGATGAAGTCTACCTGCATTCGGAGTCGGGGATGAAGTCCGGCTCCCGTAGGAGTCCGGATGAAGTCTACTTGCATTCAGAGTCGGGGATGAAGTCCAGCTCCTGTAGCAGTCCGGATGAAGTCTTCCTGCAGTCAAAGTTGGGGATGAAGTCCGACTCCCGTAGGAGTCCAGATGAAATCTTCCTGCAGTTAGAGTCGGGGACAAAGTCTGGCTCCCGTAGGAGTCCGGATGAAGTCTTCCTGCAGTTGGAGTCGGGGATGAAGTCCGGCTCTCGTAGGAGCCCGGATGAAGTCTTCCTGCAGTTAGAGTCGTGGATGAAATCCGACTCTCGTAGGAGTCCGGACGAAGTCTACCTGCCTTCGGAGTCGGGGATGAAGTCCGGCTCCCGTAGGAGTCCGGATGAAGTCTACCTGCATTCGAAGTTGGGGATGAAGTCCGGCTCCCGTAGGAGTCCGGATGAAGTCTTCCTACAGTCAGAGTCGGGGATGAAGTCCGGCTCTCGTAGGAGTCTGGATGAAGTCTACCTACATTCGGAGTCGGGGATGAAGTCCGGCTCCTGTAGGAGTCCGGATGAAGTCTTCCTGCAGCTGGAGTCAGGGATGAAGTCCGACTCTCGTAGGAGCCCGGATGAAGTCTTCCTGCAGTCAGAGTCATGGACGAAATCCGGCTCCCATAGGAGTCCGGATGAAGTCTACCTGCATTCAGAGTCGGGGACGAAGTCTGGCTCCCGTAGGAGTCCGGATGAAGTCTACCTGCATTCAGAGTCGGGGATGAAGTCCGGCTCCCATAGGAGTTCGGATGAAGTCTTCCTGCAGTCAGAGTTAGAGGCAAAGTCCGGCTCCCGTAGGAGTCCGGATGAAGTCTACTTGCATTTGGAGTTGGGGATGAAGTCCGGCTCCCATAGGAGTCCGGATGAAGTCTTCCTACAGTCAGAGTCGGGGATGAAGTCTGACTCCCATAGGAGTCCGGATGAAGTCTACCTGCATTTGAAGTTGGGGATGAAGTCCGGCTCCCGTAGGAGTCCGGATGAAGTCTACCTGCATTCAGAGTTGGGGATGAAGTCCAGCTCCCGTAGGAGTCCAGATGAAGTCTACCTGCATTCGGAGTCAGGGACGAAGTCTGACTCCCGTAGGAGTTCGAATGAAGTCTTCCTGCAGCCGGAGTCGGGGATGAAGTCCAGCTCCCGTAGGAGCCCAGATGAAGTCTTCCTGCAGTCGGAGTCGTGGATGAAATCCGGCTCCCGTAGGAGTCCGGACGAAGTCTAGCAGGTTGAAACTTGGGTGGAGTCCGTCCGTCGTGAAGAATCCGGTCGATGCTGGTGGGGGTTTATCCGTTGGCAGAACATGGAAATATTGCGGAGGCTCGACCACAGGAGAGGTTCGAAAAGATGTCGCCAAAGGTCGGAAGTCGGTAGAATCTCTGGAGAGTCACTCCTATCACGAACTTCAGCTGGGGGGGTATTTTATACCCAACAGTTCTTATCAAACTGATATAAGATTATCCTGATATAGGATTTATCCCTTATATAGTAAAGGTTGTCCTCGTTTGATGTGAATCAATTTTTGAAAAGATATTTTTAAAATATTTTAATCATTATTTTAAATCTAATTATATATATATTTTGATATGTGTAAATTTAGTTTTAGATCTAAAATTTGATGTATATGTTATGCATATTTAATTTAGATCTAAAACTACATATATATGATATATGACATTAGGTTTCGATCTGAAACAGTTTCAAGATCATAAGTCACTAATTACATACAATGAAATATAATCTAAATATTATTTTTAGATCTAAAATTATGTTGTTACATATGGGTATGGGTTGAATAAATTAAGTTTAGTGATCAAACTACAATTAGGATCAAATTGATTAGATCAGACTAGAACTCATTTTTTATTTTGAGCAGTTGATTGAACCTAATCAATGGTCGATTAGGATTAGGTCAAAGGGGCTCAAAGTCATATTTAGTTGTAGTTAGTCACATCGATTCATATTTTGATGTGAGTTGATTAACTCAAGATCGAATTTGGCTCAGTGGTATAAAAAGATCAATGGAAATACTGTCACATTTTTCATATTGTAAGTGGATGACATCCTCTTGATTAGAAATGATATTCCCATACTGACATCGATCAAAGTATGGTTGTCGAAAGAGTTCATCATGAAAGATCTAGAAGAAGCTTCTTATATTTTTGATATAAATATCTATAGAGATAGATCTAAGAGGATGATAGGACCCTCACAACGAATATACATAGAGGAGGTGCTGAAGAGGTTCAGCATGAAAAACTCCAAAAAGGATCTTTTACCCCTTAGACATGGCATTTAGCTCTCCAAGAAGATGTGCCCTATGTTGGGTTCTAGTGATGTAGCAAAATATAAATTTTAAAATTTTTTACATACATTCAACAATTGAAAACAAGTTTAACATTTAACTATACTATCGGAACACAAAAGCCCTAGGAATACCTTGATGATTGCAATCAAATAACATAAGCATGCATAATAAGAGAAGATCAGAAGTCATATAGCAATATGAAGATCATGAATTGGTAATCTTGATATCTTCATGAGACTCCAAAATAGAAGCCCTCCAATGGTGATCCACACAGGACTGATCAGGGCTCTTCTCAATTCGATATGGTACTACAGCCTTCTTCGCAAGCCTACTATCGATCATCCTTCGTAAGAACTAGTTGCACCATCACTTGTAGGCCTTTGAGAGCTCCACTAGGACTACTCTAGGAATTTTTCCTCAAATGATCTTATCACACACAAATTAGATTATATGTTCAACACAGAACAATCTGATTTTTGGACAAGCATCACACGCTTTCCATTTTCTCTTTCCTTGCTTTCCATTTTTCTCTCCCTCTTTTCTTTATTTTTATCCAGATTTTTTCTATCATTTTTCTCTTCATTTTTGTTCCTATTATCAGCCCAAATTGGTGCATCCAACCTGGGTGTACCACCCCTTTTTGTAGGAAAGATGGGGCGACTCCATGGGATGCCAACTCTTGGCATCCCTTATCCATTACATGCCACAAATAAATTTTAGCATGGAAAATAATGGGATGGCATGGAATATGAAGTGGTTTACTAGTAGAAGGACTCTTCCTCTACTAAGAAAAAATATAACGCCAACTCTTGATGCGTGGGAAAAAGAATGGCGTGAGAAACCAAAGAGTCTATGACATTAACGACTCTTCCATATCATCCCAAATATATGGTGTCTCTTAATGAATTTTGGCATGTGAATTCCTTGCCAGAGAAGGACTCTTCCTTCTCTTCTACACCTATAATCCCAAGAGCCATCTCATGACACGAAGAATTAAGAAACTCGTAGAATAAATGGTAAGAAATTTAAGAGTGGAAGAGAAGGACTCCTCCCCTTAACGCCCAAAAATAAATGACACCACATTTTTCTTTGGCATGGTGAATGGTGTGGAGGTAGGTGATTTCACATGGAACTCTTTTATAAAAATTAAATAAGCCACCTATTTCAATATAGGTTCAAACCCAATCATATTAGGTCAAGGCTATAAGTCAAGGGTTAGCACAAACACTTTTACATTGAATCCAATTAGAAACTTGGGTTAATTCATGTGCTAGCAGTTCAATTAACCCATTGGATTTATAATAAATCTAAATAGATTAGACCAAGATCAAATCTCTATTGTGTGTGATCCATTGGGTTTCAAATCTAGCTAGCAATAGACCCAGACTCATGACATAATCCTAATCTGATTAGATTAGGTCAGCTCAAGAGTCCCAATCAACTAGGACTCTTCCTAATTGATTCTCAAATTAAATTTTTTTAGTTCTGATAAGTCCACAAGTTAAAATTGATGTCTAGCAATACATGATGACTATCTAAAAAATTTAAAATTTGATAGAAATATCAAAATTATCTTTTCGTGCTGAGTTACCATGTAATTCAATCTTTTGATCACACAACATCCCAGAAAGGCCATGGGCATGGAAATATGTCAAACCCAAATATCCATCCAAATATATCTCGATCTGATGATGATGACTCGATTGATAAACCATTAAAAATTTTTTCTACTGTTCATCCCTGCTCTGGCCAGAGACTCTCAGAGTCATCATCCTATGAGACCACATAGGATGTTTTCTCCTCCGATAAGGAGTGATCGATTCTTTATTGACCACTCACAATCTTCATGCACACTTCACCATACCCAAAATATCCCACACATATCTCAAAGTGACATGTTAAGAAATAAACTAAAGTAAGGGTCCATGTACATAAAGTACCACTCCCATTGGAGAAGCATCTATCGACATACTATAAGGCTCCATAAGATGTTCTTCTTGTGGGTCAGTTCAGTGAACTTATTTTCTAATGGCACCTATATTTTTATATTAGTATCACCACATAAGTGATTGTGAGATTAACCACCCTCTCCATCGAGCATACATAGGATGTACTAGTCTTATCGATTCATCGATTTCTGACTCGATGATCCAATGATTGAAAACAGGGACTATCAAGATTTTAGGTCTCGCTGGTATGATCTCATCATAGCCCTAAATTTATTGTCCTAATCTATGGGGTTCATCATAATCATAAAAATATGATGCAGCAAATGATAAAACACAATACCTCATAAATAAAATAATTAATGTCATACAAATGAGCAGAAAGAAAATACAAAAAAGTCTCTTCGCATCACCCATGCGATTAGCTTGTAGGACACTATTATTTCAATCTCCCACTTACACTAAAACCAATCACCCCTGTACTTGATGCCCATGCAATCAGGGTGGTAAACACACTGCTGCTATGTAAAGGCTTAGTGAACTGGTCCATTATGATGTTCTTAATATTAACTCATTTTATGATCAAAATCATGAATATGGTGAAAGTGCCTAGGATGTGCGTAGGTACCTAGTGAGACCATACCCAACTTAGTGATGAAGCCTTTCATCAGGAGACTTTTCTTAGCAATCTTTACTAACTATAAATAATTGAGTTAAACATAGTTTGATGTTTGAAACTTTTCAATACACTATCCTTTAGTACTTCTCAAGTACTTTGAGAATGTTTATCACAGTTTTCAAAAATCCTATCATGGATCTACCTAAAATCAATGATTATGTATAAAGTATAAATCGCATCAGGCTTGGTACATTGAATATATGGATAAGTAAATACTTTTACACCCATTTATGTTGAACCCCTTCAATAAAAAATCTATATACCTAGACTGGGATAAGCCTAGCATCCACTTACATCTATCCCTATAGATGCCTAGTATATTTGATGCTGCACCCAAGTCTTTTTTATGAAAACTCTTATAATAAGCATGTCATTGACTGAGTGTAATATTGGGACTACCTTCCCAATATGCTGTATGTCTTCCACATACATTTGTCAAGAAGTTAGTGGGACTCCCACTTATCTTCTTGCACACATACAGTTCGTCCATATTTTGATAAAGTCAAATATTTTAGCTATCTCATCAAAAATAGAAGTACCGACTCCTCAATACCTGCTATTATCCATAAATGGACTTACCCTCCCACTAGAGACAAACTCTCTAGATAGTGTGCAGCTATAGCAAGCAATAATCTAGATTGACATTCCTATTAGCAACCTATTGGGTCATCCCCATAGGTGCTTCAACCATAGTTCATACTTGGTTGTTGTACAGGAAGTTCAATTTGGATATCATGGTTTCAAGCCATCTGTCAGAGTCTCTACTCATGATGATTTCCAAATAGGTCAAAAAAATATTATTCTCAATGATGTATGGTGTATAGTCATTCACAATAACAAATCCATATTTGAGTGGTACATTACGCACTCAAATTGATCTTCGATGAGGAGGTGTGTTTCATGGTTGTGCCTTATCAATGAGCATATCTGATTGAGGATCAACTTGTAGACACTTCATAGATTATTATGGTATAGTTCATAGGTCTTGAACTTCTCAAGTTCAATTATCCTTCCACTAACCCCTTTTTAGAAAAAAATTTTTTCTAAAAAATGGCATTCCTACTGACAAAATATTTTTTTTATCCAGTAGGATGGTAGAAATAGTATCACATACTACTTTTTAGGATAACCTATAAATATATATATAAACCTGTTCTAGCACAAACTTATATACATCAATTCTTTTCATATAAGTTGGACAACCTTCATCTTTGCCTTTTCTATATCTCATATGGAGTGCTAGTAACAAATTTTGTTAGTATCTCATTCACAAATATATGCAGCAATTTTTAGGGCATATCTCCAGAATGAGAATCAAAATTTATGAAGCATATTAGAGAATCACACCATATCTTATATGGAGTGTCCATCTCTGGGTCAAGATATTATTAGTCTTCGAACATCTATATGTTCAAGACCTAATACCTTGCTGGCCTTTTTTCATATCCAATAAATAAAATCTTGGTCATTTTATCCATGAGACAAGATTTATAAGTTCTATATGATTCAAAATCATACAGACAAAGAACTCTTCTTTGTATTACTTATTTTCTTTGACTTACATAAATAGTCAAGTTTGCAATGCCAGAGATATGTGACCATCAAATATTCATTTTTTATTCTCATTAACATGAAGAACAACATCATTGAGTGATAAAAATATGAGACCATTATCATAAATCCATAGCCATTAAATTTATCAGAAGGAGAGTATTTTTTACTCTTTTACATTAATTTCAAAACCATGTTATAATAACAAAAAAATTAAAATAGTATTTTTGATAAATTTAGACATATAACAATGGTCTACTAGTTTTTAAATAAGTGGGTTCCTACAATTTTAGCATGAATGGATTATACATCAGTGCCTAAAGGCAAATAGTCATCTTACTTCAGCTTTATAGGTCCAGCAACGTTTTGCATAAGTGAGACCTATATGAGGCATCACATACCCAAAGTGCTGAAGCTTAAACACTCAATGAAAAATAGTTTGTATCATATATAAACCATTAGCAAATGCAACTTTTGCATCCTATTACTATTTCACACTTGCAAGTCAACTCTTGCAAATAATTATTAACACTCATCATTGCTGTAATGATAATAGATATCAAAGTGGAGACATTCTTTACCCTCTTCTCCTAGGAGATACTAAAGAAAGAATCCAGGAGAGTTAGTAGGATCTAATCCTAGATTAACTCACTGTTGGGTATAAAATACCCTCGATCGAAGTTCTTGGCGGGATTGACCCTCGCAAGTCTCTTCCGACTTTCGACTGCCGTTGGTGAACTCCCATCACTCTGCCCGGACTCCTACGGGAGCCGGGCTCCATCCTCAACATCAACTACTGGTAAGCCTTGTCCGGACTCCTACGGGAGCCGGACTTCGCCTTTGACTTTAATTGCAGGAAGACTCCGCCCGGACTCCTACGGGAACCGGGCTCCATCCTCAACTTCAACTGCTGGTAAGCCTTGTCCAGAAGCCTACGGGAGCCGGACTTCGCCTTTGACTTTAATTGCAGGAAGACTCCGCCTGGACTCCTACGGGAGCCGGTCTCCATCCTCGACTCCAACGGCTGCAGACAGACTTCGTCCGGACTCCTACGGGAGCCGGACTCCACCCACGACTTCAACCATAGGAAGACTCCGCCCAGACTCCTACGGGAGCCGGGCTCCATCCTCGACTTCAATGGCTGCAGATAGACTTCGTCCGGACTCCTACGGGAGTCGAACTCCGCCCACGACTTCGACCGCAGGAAGACTTCGCCCGGACTCCTACGGGAGTCGGACTCCGTTCTCGACTCCAACAGCAGCAGACAGACTTCGTCCGGACTCCTACAGGAGTCGGACTTCGCCCACGACTTTGACCGCAAGTAGACTCCGCCCGGACTCCTACGGGAGCCGGGCTCCATCTTCGACTCCAACGGCTGTAGATAGACTTCGTCCAGACTCCTACGGGAGCCGGACTCCGCCCACGACTTTGACTGCAAGTAGACTCCGCCCAGACTCCTATGGGAGCCGGGCTCCATCCTCGACTCCAATGGCTGCAGATAGACTTCATCCGGACTCCTACGGGAGCCGGACTCCGCCCATGACTCCGACCGCAAGTAGACTCCACCCGGACTCCTACGGGAGTCGGGCTCCATCCTTGACTCCAACGGCTGCAGACAGACTTCGTCCGGACTCCTACGGGAGCCAAACTCCGCCCACGACTTCGACCGCAAGTAGACTCCGCCCGGACTCCTACGGGAGCCGGGCTCCATCCTCGACTCCAACGGCTGCAGATAGACTTCATCCGGACTCCTACGGGAGCCGGACTCCGCCCACGACTTCGACTGCAAGTAGACTCCGCCCGGACTCCTATGGGAGCTGGGCTCTATTTTTAACTTCAACTACTGGTAAGCCTTGTCTGGACTCCTACGAGAGCTGGACTTTGCCTTTGACTTTAATTACAGGAAGACTCCGCCCGGATTCCTACCGGAGCCGGGCTCCATCCTCGACTCCAACGACTGCAGACAGACTTCGTCCGGACTCCTACGGTAGCCGGACTCCGCCCATGACCCCAACTGCAAGTAGACTTCATCCGAACTCCTACGGAAGCCAGACTCCATCTTCTATTCCGACTGCAGAATGACCTCACCCAAACTCCTACGGGTATCGGACCTCGCTATCGACTCCAACCGAACTTCGGCCGACAAGTCTGGACCCCCTAGTGGGCCACAGTAACGGCCACAACACTGCTCCACTCCCTGCGACGGACCCTACGTAGCTCCATCACTCCCTGACAGGCCGTATTAACGGCCACGATTCTGCTCCACTCCCTACGATGGATCCTGTGCGATTCCACCACTCCCTGACGAGTCACGACAGCGGACGCCGCTCCACTCCCCGTAACTGATTCCACGTGGCGAGCCATGGCGATAGCCACGATCCCACTCCACTACCCTCTGCAATAAATTCCTCCTGACTCTGGGCGGCCCACTACCAGACGGTTACAGGCGTCGCTATCAATTTGTTGCCCCCTCCGTCTATAAAAGGGAAACCCCAGATACGTTATTCTATAAGCTCTCATTTTTACCTAAAAACTCTGCTAAAATTTTCGTTCGAGCACTCCATTCTTGTTGAGGCAGAGAACTGACTTGATCGTTGGATGGTCTTGCCGGAGCAACCCCACCTCCGGTTTAGACTTCTTTTGCAGGTCCCGACGGTGACCGCAACTCCCTCGACTCCATCTTCTCCAGCGCGAGCGGATTTTTGCACCAACAGAATTGGCACTAGAGAAAGGGGCTGTGTCTTCGCATCATCCTTGTTCTTAAAGGAGTGCTCAACGGAGCCGCCTCCGGTCATCTTCTCCGGCACCCACTCCTCCTTTCCCTCACTGGATCCTCGTCTGATGCCTTCTTGCGAAGCATCTGCGCAGCTACCCACGGCCTCCGCAGCCATATCTCGGACCTCGGTCTCGCCTCTGGTCTCCCAAGCCTCGCGCCCTCCGGCTATGGTCGCCGGCATGGAGTGGCCGAGCGATCGGCCTCCGATGGATTCCGCCAACACCATCTCGGGGGGATCCCGATAGAAAATGACCAACATACCAGCTGTATCCCCCAAGCAGAAAAAGACTGAAGAGCCCATAACCTTTACCGAAGAAGACACTCAGGGAGTCCAATTCCCTCATAACAATGCGGTCATAGTTTCCTTGAATATAGCAAATTACGACATCCGTCGCATTCTCGTCGACAATGGAAGTTCAGCCGACATCTTGTTCTACGATGCCTTTTCAAGAATGTCCACCCTTGACAGCCATCTGAGGCCGATTAGCTCCCCTTTGGTAGGGTTTACCGGTGATGCCATTCCGACGGAAGGAATAATAACTTTGACCGTGGTCGCAGGTCAATACCCAAGACAATCCAGGGCCCTGGTGAATTTCTTGGTGGTGAAGGCATCATCAGCCTACAATGCAATTCTCGACCGACCTGGCCTCAACGCTCTTCGAGCCATCATATCGACCTACTATTTGAAGTTGAAGTTCCCCACCAACCAGGGGATCAGAGAGGTCCGGGGAGACCAAGCCCTGGCCAGACACTGCTACAATATAGCCTTGCAAAGAAGCGATCAATCCGACCCCTGTCCCGTCGATGGACTGGATGCTCGCGACGATCTCGCTGAAGAAAGGGGTGCCCCAATCGAAGATCTGGTACCAATCCCTTTGAACGACGGAAACACGGAGCATGTAGTGATGATCGGCTCCAACCTAGGGGAGGAGGTGCGGACGCATCTCATTGATTTTCTACGAAGAAATGCGGACGTTTTCGCTTGGGTTCCAGCAGACATGCCAGGGATTAACACGGAGGTCATGAAGCATCATCTGGCCGTCGATCCAAAGCATCGACCGACGAAAGAAAAAATCCGGAGTCACGATTCGGAGAGGCAGAAGGCGATAGCCGAGGAAGTGGATAATCTCCTTAAAGCCGGAATCATTAAGGAAGTTAATTATCCCGATTGGATTTCCAACGTTGTCCTGGTCAAAAAAGCAAACGGCAAGTGGAGGATGTGCATAGACTTCAAAAGGCTGAATAAGGCCTGTCCGAAGGATAGCTACCCCCTTCCCAGAATCGATCAACTGGTGGATGCGACCTCGGGCCACGAGCTCCTCACCTTCATGGATGCATTCTCCGGCTATAATCAAATTAGAATGGCACTGGAAGATGAAGAAAAGACAGCCTTCATCACTAATCGTGGCCTTTACTGTTACAGGGTCATGCCTTTCGGCCTCAAGAATGCGGGTGCAACCTACCAACGGTTGGTGAACAAAATCTTCAAGGAGCAGATCGGCCGCAACATGGAGGTCTACGTGGATGATATGCTCGTAAAAAGCAAGTCTTCTAGAGATCATATCACCGAACTCGAGGAGACCTTCGACGCTCTCCAGAAATATAGAATGAAGCTGAACCCAACTAAATACGCTTTCGGAGTAACCTCAGAAAAGTTCCTGGGCTTCATGGTATCAGGGTGCGGGATCGAGGCCAATCCAGAGAAAATTCGTGCCATCTAGGAGATGGCCGCTCCAAAATCGATAAAAGAGGTTCAGCACCTCACAGGGAGGATAGCGGCCCTTAATCGCTTCGTCGCAAGGTCGGCCGAACAGTGCTTGCCCTTCTTTCAAACCCTCAAGCAGCCGAAGAACTTCTGTTGGACCTCCGAGTGCCAACAGGCATTCGAAGAATTGAGGAGCTACCTTGGCTTACCCCCGCTGTTAGCAAAGCCTGAGCCTGGGGAGGAGCTATTTTTATACCTGGCGGTCTCTTCCATGGCCCTCGCGGCCATTCTTGTCAAAGAGGAAGCGAAAGTCCAGCAGCCAATCTACTACGTTAGCCGTGCATTGAGGGACGCCGAGACCAGATACACCAAATTAGAAAAACTGACTTACGCCTTATTGATTGCAGTCCGGAGGCTCCGACCCTACTTTCAAGGGCATACCGTGACGCTACTCACCAATCAACCAATCAAGGCAGTTTTGCACCAAGTGGACACCTCCGAGAGGATGGCAAAATAGGCGATCGAGCTCATGAAATTCGACATCAACTATCAACCCAGGCCAGCGGTGAAGGCCCAAATACTGGCAGATTTCATAGTAGAGTGTACCATCCCAGAGGAAGCTGAACTGAACAAAGCAAAGTTGACGACCTGAAGTCCCAACCGAACTCCCCCGAAGAAGAGGCCGATCCCTCTGATCACTTATGGGCCCTCTATGTGGACGGATCTTCCAACATGTCGGGTGCAGGTGCAGGCCTGATCTTGGTCAGTCCGGAGAGAGTCATTGCGGAATACGCTCTGTGTTTTGAGTTCCCCGCAATAAATAATGGAGCGGAATACAAAGCTCTGATCGCAGGACTAAGGATCACCAAAGAGCTGGAAATAGGTCAGCTCCGGGTGCACAGCGACTCTCAACTAGTGGTGGGACAAGTCAGCGGGAGTTACGAAGTGCGGGAGGACAATATGGCCAAATACCTTGAGAAGGTAAAGGAGCTCACTCCCGCCTTTAGCAGCTTCAACATTAGACAGATTCCAAGGTTGGAAAATACCAGGGCTGACCTTCTCTCCAAGCTGGCGACGTCGGCTCCGGCCGAATTGCCCCAAGGCGTTCTCTTTGAAGTTCTAAAGCACCCGAGTACAGAAGAATCACGGTCCGTGATGGAGATTGACCACGAGCCCAGCTGGGTCGACCCACTGATAATCTATCTCAGAGATGGAGTTCTCCCCCAGGATGCGAAAGAAGCTCAGAAGCTCCGAAATCAGGCCTCCCGGTACATCCTTTATGAGGGCAAGTTGTACAAGAGATCATACTCCTTGCCCCTCTTAAAATGTCTCCGACCCTCGGAAGCTGACTACGCCTTGTGGGAAGTACATGAAGGAATTTGTGGAAACCATTTGGGGGCTAGATCTTTATCCCACAAGTTGCTCTGCCAGGGATATTACTGGCCAACAATGCATCATGATTCGATTGAATATGTCAAAAAGTGTGATCGATGCCAGAGATATGCCAACGTCCAAAGACAGCCCGCCACCGAGCTCACACCCTTGAGTGCCCCATGGCCTTTTGCACAATGGGGGATGGACATTCTTGGCCCCTTTCCCCTGGCGTCTGGGCAAAGAAAGTTCCTCCTTGTAGCGATCAACTACTTCACCAAATGGGTTGAAGCCGAACCACTAGCGAAAATCACAGAAGCAAAAGTGCAAGATTTCATCTGGAAGTCGATCGTGTGTAGGTTCGGTCTGCCTAGAACCCTAATCACTGATAATGGATGGCAATTCGTGGGAGCAAAATTCGCCGAATTCTATGAAGATCTGAACATCTCCCATAACTTCACATCAGTAGCCCATCCCCAGGCGAATGGCGAAGCTGAGGTGACTAATCGAACCCTTTTACAGGGGATTAAGACAAGGCTCGAAAAAGCGAAGGGAACTTGGGCAGACGAACTTTATCATGTGTTGTGGGTGTATCGAACTACCCAGAGGCTACCTACGGGGGAGAACCCCTTTGCTTTAGCCTTCGGTACGGAAGCCGTCATCCCAATCGAGCTTAAACTCCCATCGGTGTGTCATGGCATTCGACGAACATCAAAATTCGCAAAGTCTTAGAGCTAATCTCGACCTGCTGGAAGAAAGACGGGAGATAGCTCAGGTTCGAATGGCAGCCTACAGACAGAAAGTCGCTCGATATTACAACACCCGGGTCAAGAACAAAACCTTTAGAGCAGGAGATCTAGTGCTTCGACGAGCCGCTGTCTCGCAACCTCAGGATCGGAGGAAACTCGCCCCAAATTGGGAAGGACCGTATGAAGTCAAAGAAGTAGTCCGGCCCAGAGCTTATTATCTTAAGAAACTCGGAGGAGCCGACCTCCCGCGACCATGGAGCTCGAAAAACTTACGGATGTACTATCAATAACTTCATTTTAATCGAAAGTTGCATACCTGTATGTCTTTGGATAATTCAAACAAACTGTATCAGAAACTAAAGGAAAACCTCATCCCGACAAAGTCGAAGGCCCGGTTCCATTTAGACCGGATGGGGGGAGAGGCCCTGCAACGCCCATATGCGCCCCCACAGCCCTGTTAGGGACAGGAGGAAAACCTCGCCCTAACTTGAGCAAAGTCGAAGGCCCGGTTCCATTTAGATCGGATGGAGGGAGAGGCCCTGCAACGCCCATATGCACCCCCACAGCCCTGTTAGGGACAGGAGGAAAATCTCACCCTAACTTGAGCAAAGTTGAAGACCCGATTCCATTTAGACCGGATGGGGGGAGAGGCCCTGCAATGCCCATATGTGCCCCCACAGCCCTGTTAGGGACAGGAGGAAAACCTCGCCCTAACTTGAGCAAAGTCGAAGGCCCAGTTCCATTTAGACCGGATGGGGGGAGAGGCCCTGCAATGCCCACATGCGCCCCCACAGCCCTGCTAAGGACGGGAGAAAAACCTCGCCCTAGCTTGAGCAAAATCGAAGGCCCGGACTCCTACGGGAGTCGGGCTCCGTCCGCGACTTCTACTGCAAGGAGGACTCCGCCCGGACTCCCACGGGAGCCGGGCTCCGTCACCAACTTCAACCGATGGTAAGTTCCGCCCGGACTCCTACGAGAGCCAGGCTTCGTCGCCAACTTCGACTAATGATAAACTCCGTCCGGACTCCTACGAGAGTCAGACTTCGCACCTAACTTTAATTGCAGGAAGACTTCGCCCGGACTCCTACGGGAGCCGGACTCCATCCACGACTCCAAGGGAGACTCCGCCCAGACTCCCACGGGAGCCGGGTTCCGCCCACGACTTCAACCGCAGGGAGGACTCCACTCCGCCCAGACCCCTACGAGAGCCGGGCTCCATCACCAACTTCAATGGCTGGTAATCTTCGTCTGGACTCCCACGGGAGCCGAACTTTGCCCCGACTTCACCTACGGGAACCGAACTCCCGTAGCCTCGCTGAGAGCGGAGGAAAAATTCCAGGTGAAAAAGAAAAAGGAAGGCGATGGGCCACATCAGCGACGATTGGAAAACAAACAGTGTCCAAGGTGCGGAGAATCCTGTCGCGGCAAGGATTGGGGCCCTCATCAGGAATCCCAGCTTTCAAGAAAGCTTTCTATGCAAATCCAAGGTAGGACAACTTTCTCGGGGTGACAGAAGCTCAGACCTCCGAGCTCAAGCCCTGAGGGGGGACACCAAGCCCGAATGGCCCCCAAGCAAGTCTGCGGCCACTGGAGAAAAGGATGGGTCGATATGATGGCAACCGAGTATCTTTGAGTGATCCAAAAAACCAAAAAGGAGCTTGGCAAACGACAATTCAACACGAATAAAAGAGCCATCGATGACCTAAGGACGATGTCAAAAAAAAAAAAAAAAAAGAAGAAGAAAAGGAGAGAAGAAAGAAGAAGAAAAGATGAGAAAGGGAAGGAAGTTCGGCAGACAACAATTCACGAGGTAACAAAATCTCCTTCTCATTCTTCAACTAACAAGATGTACGTTACAAGACCTGGAGGGCCAGAAAAGAATACATTATTACAAGGCTCGAAACACGGCTTGGAAAGGATACACCGGAGGCCGCTTCAAGCTGCAAACTTCTCTTCCCGTCCCGTCCTTCCCAGCTGCATTTTCCAGCGCGTGTGGCAGACCTATCGGCTCTCACCCCACCTTGTTTCGCTCCACCTCTGAAATCCTAACCCCAGGGGGAAAAGGATGGGATAGATTCTATGGGGCAGTCAGGGCAACGGCAGCGGCGATGAAGACCTGTTTCAAGAAGAACCAGAGTCATCC
Source organism: Elaeis guineensis (assembly GCF_000442705.2). Lineage (NCBI taxonomy): Eukaryota > Viridiplantae > Streptophyta > Magnoliopsida > Arecales > Arecaceae > Elaeis > Elaeis guineensis. The sequence continues at coordinate 52,567,456 of NC_026002.2, read as the reverse complement.
CAGAGGCAGCGGCGGTGCCAGAGATATGTGCTATCACCAAACACTCCGCGACAACCACCGTCCAAAGTGTTTCGGCAAGGTCGGCATGCGCTACTTCCACCGTCCCCACAACAAGTTTTACTGCCCCACCGTCGACGCCGACGGCTTCTGATCCCTCAGCCCCGACAACATCAAGGATCCCGCCACAGCTTGCGACGACAGCTCTGCCCTCCTGACTGATGTCACCCCGTCTTGCTACTCCAAAATTCTCAGGCAAAATGCCTTTACCTGCAGTCTCCGTTATTAAACCCCTGTTGTTGAAGGAATTCTTCCTCAAACCCCCTTTGAAGCGACGGAGACCTTCAGCGGCCGCTCGATGACCGGAGAACTCGCAGATCGCTGTTCTCCTCCTTGCCTTCCTCCAAGCTCTTGGCATCCTCTTGAGGATGGCCTCTGGGGTGGAGGACCTGGCGGGGAAACCCCTTAGAGAGGAATCGGGGGGCTGAGGATGGCAGAGAGACGGCAAAGACCGGCGCAGAGGACACTCGAAGTTGGCAGGGGCACCGAGGGAGTGGCTGAGTAGCTAGGCTCTCAGACGAAAGAAAGGTGCCGTCTTTTAGGAGGAGTAAAGCCCCGAAGGAAGGGTAGGGGGTTTAAATAGGCAGCGGATCTTAGTGCAATTATGGTGGCGGGTGTCCCTAGACCAACTAGTGCTTACCACGTGTCCCGCGTGTCCCACTCACCGCTGTCGAGGATTGACTGTTCGCAAATTTTCATGGCACGATGCTTGGGATCACATCTCGGGGGGAGTTTCGAAAAGACTCTTCGGATTGCCCTAATCGAAAAAAGGGCTCTGGCATGCGCGCGTTAATTGCCGACATATCCGAGGGTGGTTGCGCTGGGACGTCAGGGGGGAACTTCGGCTGCGACAACCTCTCTGTACTTCCTTCATTTGAAATTCAAACTCAGAAGTGGGGGACTGATGTTGGGTATAAAATACCCTCGACCGAAGTTCTTGGCGGGATTGACCCTCGCAAGTCTCTTCTGACTTTCGACTGCCGTTGGTGAACTCCCATCACTCCGCCTGGACTCCTACGGGAGTCGGGCTCCATCCTCAACATCAACTGCTGGTAAGCCTTGTCCGGACTCCTACAGGAGCCAGACTTCACTTTTGACTTTAATTGCAGGAAGACTCCGCCCGGACTCCTACGGGAGCTGGGCTCCATCCTCAACTTCAACTGCTGGTAAGCCTTGTCCGGACTCCTACGGGAGCCGGACTTCACCTTTGACTTTAATTGCAGGAAGACTCCGCCCGGACTCCTACGGGAGCCGGGCTCCATCCTCAACTCCAACGGCTGCAGACAGACTTCGTCCGGACTCCTATGGGAGCCAGACTCTGCCCACGACTTCGACCGCAGGAAGACTCCGCCCGGACTCCTACGGGAGTCGGGCTCCATCCTTGACTCCAACGGCTACAGATAGACTTCATCCAGACTGTTACGGGAGCCGGACTCCACCGATGACTTCGACCGCAGGAAGACTCCGCCCGGACTCCTACGGGAGCCGGGCTCCGTCCTCGACTCCAACGACTGCAGACAGACTTTGTCCGGACTCCTACGGGAGTCGGACTCCACCCATGACTTTGATCGCAAGTAGACTCCGCCCGGACTCCTACGGGAGCCGGGCTCCATCCTTGACTCCAACAGCTGCAGATAGACTTCATCCGGACTCCTACGGGAGCCGGACTCTGCCCACGACTTCGACCGCAAGTAGACTCCGCCCGGACTCCTATGGGAGTCGAGCTCCGTCCTCGACTCCAACGGCTGCAGATAGACTTCGTCCGGACTCCTACGGGAGCCAGACTCTGCCCACGACTCCGACCGCAAGTAGACTCCACCCGGACTCCTACGGGAGCCGGGCTCCGTCCTCGACTCCAATGGCTGCAGACAGACATCGTCCGGACTCCTACGGGAGCCAGACTCCACCCACGACATCGACCGCAAGTAGACTCCACCCGGACTCCTACGGGAGCCGAGCTCCATCCTCAACTCCAACGGCTGCAGATAGACTTCGTCCGGACTCCTACGGGAGCCGGACTCCGCCCATGACTTCGACCGCAAGTAGACTCTGCCCGGACTCCTACGGGACCTGGGTTCCGTCCTCAATTTCAACTGCTGGTAAGCCTTGTCCGGACTCCTATGGGAGACGGACTTCGCCTTTGACTTTAATTGCAGGAAGACTCCACCCGGATTCCTACGGGAGCCAGGCTCCGTCCTCGACTCCAACGGCTGCAGAAAGACTTCGTCCGGACTCCTACGGTAGCCGGACTCCACCCACGACCCCAACTGCAAGTAGACTTCATCCGGACTCCTACGGAAGCCAGACTCCGTCTTCTATTCCGACTGCGGGAAGACCTCGCCCAAACTGCTACGGGTACCGGACCTCGTTACCGACTCCAACCGAACTTCGGCCGACAAGTCTGGACCCCCTAGCGGGCCACATTAATGGCCACAACACTGCTCCACTCCCTATGGTGGACCCTACGTAGGTCCATCACTCCCTGACAGGCCGTATTAATGGCCACGATTCTACTCCACTCCCTACAGCGGATCCTGTGCGATTCCACCACTCCCTGACGAGTCACGACAGCGGATGCCGCTCCACTCCTCGTAACTGATTCCACGTGGCGAGCCACGGCGATAGCCATGATCCCACTCCACTATCCTCCGTAATAAATTCCTCCTGACTCTGGGCGGCCCACTACCAGATGGTTACAGGCATCGCTATCAATTTGTTGCCCCCTCCGTCTATAAAAGGTGAACCCCAGATACGTTATTCTATAAGCTCTCATTTTTACCTAAAAACTCTGCTAAAATTTCCATTCGAGCACTCCATTCTTGTTGAGGCAGAGAACTGACTTGAGCGTCGGAGGGTCTTGCCGGAGCAACCCCACCTTCGGTTTAGACTTCTTTTGCAGGTCCTGGCGGCGACCGCAACTCCCTTGACTCTAGCTTCTCCGGTGCGAGCGGATTTTTGCACCAACACTCACCATCCATGATATAGACTTAATTGTATGATTAAGTTAATCAAGATATATTTGACAGTCATACTATTACTCCACCATATCTTATATGCAGTTTTTTCTTTTATATTGTATCAACTATGATCAGATCAGAATAAGGAGAATAGAAGACTATCTTCTATATGAAAACTATTCTTTGGTTCCTCAACCATTCCATAATATTCGATCCAATTAAAGAGTATTCCATGCAATGATAGTGAAGATGCGGATGTGTATATAAGAACATAAAAAGATTACTCATGATGACATGTACAATTTAGATGAGGTTTTTATCTAATTGTGTCTCCTACTATTTAAATGAGTTTCATATCCCTCAAGTATGAAATCAAGAAAACATATCATCTAGTTCCTTAGTGGGGTTGAAATCTCAATTTCTCATAAAAAGCTTTGTGGATAGCACAACAAGCTCCTATGAATTCAAGGATAGGTAACTCTTTACCAATTGAAGCTTATTCAATTTTCAACATAATTTTTGCCTCTAAAATACTTATAGCCTTGTGGATAGTACAACAAACTATAGTATTTTAGTTAAATCATATCCTTCAATCTTGTATGATCATATCTAAATAATACTATCCTTGTGGATAGCACAATAAGATAGCACTACCAGAATATGCCATAAGCATCACTTAGTCAACATCATGTCAAGTCCTATAGTAAGCCTTGTGGATAGCACAACAAACTCACTCTAATTTTTAACATACTCTATTGCCTAAGTATGAGCTAAGTACTATTAGCTCTATTATGCACCAAGATAATATCAAATCAGTCTCCACAGCAAGTCTTGTGGATAGCACAATAAGCCTACTATGGTTTTTGACATAATACTGGTTTGACATGAAGGCATGGGTAGTGTTCTTAAAAATTTATTATTTTAATTTAATATAATTTAAATGAGAGAATTAGGTCTTATGCACATTCAAAATATATAAAATGTATCATATATAATTTTAAAACTAACTACCAGCAAATAAGAGCATAAAAAGGAAATCTAATGGTTATGAACTTTTGAAAGATCATCTGAGCCATAGGATGATATATGGGTCTAACACAAGGTGCATCCTAAATTGAACCATCTCATGATCAATCTTAATGTGCCTCTACTCTTAAACACCTAGTAATACAGTCTTCATCTCTATGAAGTCTACCATGAATGCTTGATCTTTATTTGAAAATAGTAAGAAACTATTTTTATCCATTCTCAAATAATTTTTTTTCTATAATTTTACATCAACATATAAAAATCTTAATCAATAATTAAAAATATATAAAAGAAAGGTTCAGCTGATAATACAATACATTAGGGGCACCCAACCCCTATAGCAACTCTTGCAGATGAATTAATATAATCAGCTAATATAAAAATATTCATGCACACATTTATCACATGAATGTACCATAGTTTATAACCACTCAACATGTATTTTATAATAATTATAAAATATTATAACAAACTATTCATGTTATTTTAATTGCGATATCATTCATACACATGTCAATTAAGAAAGATGTTCAAATATATGGGCATAAGGCCTATCTAAGGTTTTTGATTCGATTTCAACACTTAACCCAATTCATAATTTTAAGCCAATCATTTGTCATCCATTTGAGTTAAGTTGACCAATTCTTAGGTTAATCTTAATCAATTAGGTAAGCATAGATTCGATCAACCATAACTCAAACCCTAATCAAAATAGGTAATAGCAATTTGATTAATATAAATTAAACATGATTTCTAATCAAAATTAGAATTATAAATTTGATTTAATCTATAATCATTAATTCTAATCACATTAGAATAATAAAGTATAGTGAAACAAATCCATTAATAAAAATTTTAATCCTAGTATGATGCATCTTTTCCATGATCAAATTTTTTTGGCTCTACACATACTTGGACAACAACCAAGATGGTCGACCCATAATGGTGAGTGCCCAATAACATGGTGGTCAGTCCTTGGATCCTAGATAGATGCATCAAATGCAAGAACCCTAAGTCTTGGTAATTTACATCCATTATATCATTTCAAGGCTTCGTGCATCACATACACTGGATTACAATTCCATCAAAATTTAGATCATGGGATCTAATCTTAAACTTGTCTCACAAATCCAAAGACCATCAAGTAAACATCAATCAGAAAGTTTGATTTTGACAGTCTGAACTGGATCTAATCCATATCACAATAATAATACAAAATTTGATTGAATCAATCAAGGATGGCTTTGATACCACTGTTGGGTTCCCATGATGCAGCAAAATATAAATTTTAAAATTTTTTTCATACATTCAACAATTGAAAATAAGTTTAACATTTAAACTAAACTACCGAAACATAAAAACCCTAAAAACACCTTGATGATTGCAATCAAATAACATAAACATGCATAACAAGAGAAGATCAGAAGTCATATACCAATATGAAGATCACTAATTGATAATCTTGATATCTTCATGAGACTCCAAAGTAGAAGCCCTCCAATAGTGATCCACACAGGACTGATCAGGGTCTTTCCCAATTCGACATGGTGCTGCAGCCTTCTTCGCAAGCCTGCTGCCAATCATCCTTCGTAAGAACTGGTTGCACTATCACTTGTAGGCCTTTGAGACCTCCACTAGGACCACTCTAGGAACCTTTTCTCAAATGATCTTACTACATATAAATCAGATTATATGTTCAACATATGAACAATCTGATTTTTGAACAAACATCACATGCTTTCCATTTTTCTCTCCCTCTTTTCTTTGTCATTATCTAGATTTTTTTATCATTTTTCTCTCTATTTCTATGCCTATTATCAGCCCAAATTGGTAAATCCAACCTGGGTGTAGCACCCCTTTTTTATAGGAAAGATGGGGCGACTCCAAAGGACACCAACTCTTGGCGTCCCTTATCCATTACACATAATAAATAAATTTTAGCATGGAAAACAATGGGATGGCATGAAATATAAAGTGGTTTACTAGTAGAAGGACTCTTCCTCTGTTAAGAAAAAATATAACGCCAACTCTTGGCATGTGGGAAAAAGAATGGCATGAGAAACCAAAGAGTCCATGACATTAAGGACTCTTCCATATCATCCAAAATATATAGCATCCCTTAATGAATTTGGCATGTGAATTCCTTACTAGAGAAGGACTCTTCCTTCTCATCTGCACCCATAATCCCAAGAGCCATCTCATGATATGAGAAATTAAGAAATGCATGGAATAAATGGTAAAGAATTTAAGAGGAGTGGAAGAGGACTCCTCTTAACGCCCAAAAATAAATGATGCCATATTTTTTTTTGGCATGGTGGTGAATAGTGTGGATGTAGGCAATGTCACATGAAACTCTTTTATAAAAACCAGATAAGCCACATATTTAAATATAGGTTCAAACTCAATCACGTTAGATCAAGGCTGCAAGTCAAGGGTTAGCACAAACACCTTTGTACTAAACCCAATTGGAAACTTGGGTTAATTCATGTGCTATCAATTCAATTAACCTATTGGATTTATAATAAATCTAAATAGATTGGATCAAGACTAAATTTCTATTGTGTGTGACCCATTGGGTTCCAAATCTAGCCAGCAATGGACCCAGACTCATGACATAACCCTAATTCGATTAGATTAGGTTAGCTCAAGAGTCCCAATCAACTAGGACTCTTTCTAATTGATTTTTGAATTAAACTCTTTTAATTTTGATAAATCCATAAGTCATGATTGATATCTAGCAATATCTCATGACTATCCGAAAGATTTAAAATTTAATAAAAATATCAAAATTGCCTTTCCATGGTGAGTTACCATGCAATTCAATCCTTCGATCATACAACATCTCGAAAAGGTCATGGATATGAAAATATAAAACCTAAATACCTATCCATATGTATCTCAATCTGATGATGATGACTCGATTGATGAACCAGTAGAAATTTTTTTACTGTTCATCCTTGCTTTGGCCAGAGACTCTCAGAGTCATCATCCTATGAGATCATATAAGATGTTCTCTTTCCCTATAAGGAGTGATCGATTCCTTATTGACCACACAACTTCTATACATACTTCACTATACCCAAAATATACCACACACATCTCAAAGTGGCATGCTAGGGAATAAACCAAAGTAAGGTTCCATGTACACAAGGTACCATGGTGATCTCAGGTCAAAAGATCACTTGCACCACTTTTACTGGAAAACCATTTGTCGACATGCGATAAGGCTCCATCTGAGGTTCTTTCTGTGGGTCAGTTCAGTGAACTCATTCTCTAATGAGCACTTACATCCTTGTATTAGTGTTAGCACATAAGTGATTATAAGATCAACCATCCTCTCCATTGAGCATACATAGGATGTACCAATCTTATCAGTATTATCGATCTCTGACTCGATGATCCAATGACTGAAAATATTTTAGATTGAAGCTATCAAGATTTTAGGTCTCACTGGCATGATCTCATTATAGCCCTAAAATCATTATCCTAATATGTGTGGTTTATCATAATCATAAAAATATAATGTAATAAATGATAAAATACAATACTTCATGAATAAAATAATTAATGTCATGTAAATGAGCAGGAAGAAAATATAGAAAAGTTTCTTCGCATCATCCATGCGATTGGCTTGCAGGGCACTATTCTTTCATCCTGACACACCTGAGGAGATCCAACGTATGAGCAAGATTCTTTATGCATTGACAATAGAGAGCCTCATGTATGTCATGTTATGTACACATCCTGATATAGCACTTGCCGTGAGTGTCACAAGCAGATATCAGGCGAATTCAGGTGAAGAACATTGGATTGCTGTTAAAAATATCCTTAAGTACTTAAGAAGGACTAAAGATTTGATGTTGGTCTTTGGTAGAGGATCGGAGCTGAAAGTTGAGGGATACATCGATTCAAATTTTATGGCTGATGTCGATGATAGAAAGTCTACATTGGGGTGTATATTCTTGTATAATAGTGGTGTGGTTAGTTAGAAAAATTTTAAGTAGCCGACCATTATAGATTTGACCATGGAAGTTGAGTACATCACCACTTCTGAAGCTGCTAAGGAAGCCTTTTGGTTCAAGAAGTTTATTGTAGAACTGGGTGTGATGCCATCAGATGCCATTGTATTGTACTATGACAACAATGACACCATAGCCCTTACTAAAGAGCCCAGGTCTCACCAGAAGTCCAAGCACAAAGAGTGGTGGTTTCACATCATAAGTGAATACCTCGAAAAAAAGTTCATTGAGGTGCAGAGAGTCGACTTTGTGCTGAACGTGGCAGACCCGCTGATCAAGCCTTTCAACCAGCAAAAGATCGAAGCTCACCTTGAGAAGATGGGTCTTAGGTATATGGCCAATTGACTTTAGGTCAAGTAAAAGTTTGTTAGATTTGTACTCTAGAAGTCAATTGTTGGCTGACACATTATGTAATTTTAGGGCTTAAACTTATACTTGTAATCTTTTTATTATCAATAAAGAGCTTTTTCATTTCAATCATATTTACGTGTTCATGATTTGTCCTAAAAATTAACAAAGATGATTTTTATATATTTTTAAAGTATTAAAAATTTGAGACATATATTAATTAGTGGTTAATTTTTAAATGCTCTCGATCAAAAGATCATTACGGAGGACAATGATCAATCTATTTGAGATCGATGTATAGTTTACCTCCCTTGTGGACAGATGAGTCTCAAGTCTGCAGTATAGGAAGATTTGGATGAGGGTGTGGGTGATTGTTAGAGAATAACTTACACTAAGCGTGACCAACATGAGAACCACATGGATGTCTATTCACTCATCAGTGGTCTTCTCAATGTTGTAGTAGTGTGAGTGGTTCTTTGACCTATGGTGTCATTGGCTATTCACAGCGAGGCTACTAAGTTTAACTACATATTCCTTTGATCCCTAGCCATTTGGATCCTTGTTGTGTATGTTGGCTTCAATAGGTTTAGATTTATTGTTTGGAGTAGGATGCACCTAGATGGAATCTATCGATCTTGATAGAAAAGGAAAAGTCCTATGCGATTTACGAGACTGAGTTCAGAAAGTCTTTGGCTAAAACAAGTGTGAATAATGAAAAAGAGTTTTCACAGGATTCATAAATGAACTCAAGTTGAGTCAATCTAGCATATGACTAACGATGGGGTCTAACTAGTTCTCCATAACCTCTGTCAAGTTGGGACTCATGATAAATGAACTAAATCATATGATAACTGTACCTAAAAGTTCGTACTTTTGTTCTACTAGATTGCCACTATATATTGCTAGATGTCACTGGTGGATTGTGAGACTCATCGGGCATCATCATGATAATCCATGGTCCTCGAAGGGTAGAATTAGAATTATTCCAATCCATCAAAAAGAGTTTCGATGATATTGTGATAAAGATCACAATATATCTCACTACCAGATAGAATGAAACCTATGGGGTCATACATTAAGAGATTTAATCTTGAATTTTTCAATTAGACTTATGAAGTTCTAATTGGGTTAGAATTTATTGAAATTTGATTGGGTTTAATTAAACCATGCTAGCACATAGTTAAACCTAACTCTTCTCGAGACTTCGATTTGATCAAGTCTATAGCCTTGAACCTAACTTAAATTCATTTGGGTTTAATTGGGTACTTAATTGTGAGCCTAAGAGGATTGGATAATGTCAATGAGTTGGTATAAGTTATCCTAACATTATCTCTTTATTATCTCCTAATTATTTCTAAATGGGCATGTGGAATAGATGGAAAGATGGGAGGTGCCTGCTTCTCTTTTTGGCAAGACCAGGGGGCGCCTGAAGCGAAAATTTAGTGCAGAGGCAAAATGGTAATTTTAAAATTTTTTTAAAATTACTATTTTACAGTAGAATTATTAATTAATCTCATTAATTAATACTAATTAACCCTACACTAGGATCTAAATATGATACAACAGCATGCATTCAAATTTGAATCAGTAAACGTTTTACAGTACTGTGTTTAGAACACATCACCTTTTGCGGGTAGTCGATCACCGCAATCTGATCACCGTCAGAGGGCTCTGATCATCACGTCACAGCCACACAAATGTCTGGCCTCTGCGGATCATCCACACGAAGCTCCCGTCTGATCAGCTCCTCACGAATGCTAGTTCGTGATTTCACCCTTTTGATGGCAGATGTTGATCGAACTCCTTCGATCGATGTGTGCTGACTTCTCGGATGCTTCGGATCATCTACACAGTTGCTTGAGAAGCTGATGGATCTCTTCCTAAAATTTGGTGGACTCACGACACTCGTGGCACACCAATCTCACTTCCCGAACCCTAGGTAGAAACCCTAGGGTACACACCAAAAACCCTGTGCCCAATTTTCTCTCTTTTTTTTCTTTTTCTCTTGGAAGGTTTTGGACCTTCACCTTATGCAGAAGCCTTCCTCATACCTCAAAGTTTCTCTCCTAAAATTTCTACGCACGTCCCACCTTTCTCCTCTTTTTAAAACAACATCGAACGTGTCTTATCCGCGTGAGAGGATAAAGACAAGAGGTTACACATTTGAATTCAAATCAAATTTGAATGCAAACGAAAACCAACTTATCCCTATCCTTTTGGGCGTGAGAAGAGAAGGGGTGTGGCTCTTTGTGCATGAAAAATGTTTCACGAGAAACCTTTTCTTGTGTAAGTAATGTGGTGCACAAAATGGATAAGGATGAAAGGGCTAGTGATAAGTTATCCATTCAAATTCAAACATGCTTTGAATTTGAATGGCTAACTAATTATTTTATCCATCCATATGGTGCACAAATGAGGGTGTGGGGAAGGGTTTCGTGTGAGAAAAACTTCATGAGAAGTTTCTTCTCGTGAATTCAAATGAGTGCAAGGAAGTTGGGTGTCGCAGGGAATTTAAAACAAGGTGGTTTGATTCAAATTGAGCCAACCTAGTTTAAAATAGGTCAAGCACAATTAGACCAGATTAAACCCAACATAATTAGGCTTAATTAGGCTCAATAAAATCCTAATCAAATCAAAAATTAACTAAACCTAACCCCTGATCAAATCAGGGACTAAACCACCTTAGCGATTAGGTCAACATTTAACCTAATCGGGTCAATCCAAACTGAATCCAATTCAATTGGACTTGATCCAAAAATAATTACTCAATCAAATTGATTAAATCAATAATTAAACCTCTCATAAATATTGAGTCCAAATTCGATGGGCAATCAGGCATCAGAGACCATCGATATGAAACCCTGATCAAAGAGTTCAAATTTCAAATTCAAAATTTGAAATTCAAAATTTTGACCCCGGTACCCAAAATGTGTGAAACTCATGATTAGAGAATCCTAATTCTCAATCATAGAGTCTCAGATAGATAAGACTCATAATCAGCCATCAGATCAGAAAAGAACCTCTAATGTGTGTGACCCCGCAGGTTCGAACCTAAACCGGTAGCACAGGAACCAATTTCTGTACTAATCGAAGTGACCATCTAGCAATGGTACCCGATGACCGGATAGATCGAATAATCGCAATCACAATATTCAGAACCTACGTGAGTATGGTTACTGTATAATTCATCCCTTTTGACCCCTGTGTTTAGGACGACTCAGGGTTAAACTGTCAACCCTGATGATATCATCCGAATCATGCTCAACTCAATTAGTCCAGTGACTCCTCACTAGGACTACCCTGGCCAAGGTTTTGCTAAATTGAAACACGACTGTACACAGCTCCTAAACTGGAGTGGTCAATCCCATCTTGACACATGCACCGACAAGTCAAGTACTTGACTACACCCAGCAACCTTCCGTCACTGAATTAGAAATTCAGGTAGTCCAGTGCCTAAGTGCAGTGAGTTGCTTGCAAGTCACCGTGACGGTCTCAGGTCGGAGGGACATTTATACCCATATCCCATCGGAGCAAATCTTGACAGCAGAAATAGCTCCGGAGTTGGTCACGTTCAGTGCAGATGTACCATTACATCTCACTTGTATGCCATACCAGTGTCTCCACACTCTTTGGTTATGAGGACAACCAACCCATATGGCACACAATGACCTATGCTCGATAAACGTTGTCGTCCTTGGTAACAACATATCATTTGGTCGTGAACATGTTTAAGGACTAAGCGACAAATCCTCCTTTGTCGAGTCTAAATAGTCCTAAGGACTTCACCACAACATAGGAGTTCATTAGAAGATGAAACATTTGTGATGAAAAAATACCAAAATAACTTTTATTTATTTATAATTCATGTACTAATACAAAAAGGAGCACAACCATCAACAGACTGACGATTGGCTTTGGGACACTATTCCCAACAATCTCCCACTTGGCCTAAAAACTATCGGTGCAGTATCTAATACCCATCTTCGACTTATAGTCGTTGAACTCCTTCACCGCAATGGCTTTAGTGAATGGGTCGGCCAGGTTCTCCTTCCCGTCGATCTTCTGAAGGTCGATGTCACCTCGATCCACGATCTCCCGGATGAGATGGTAGCGGTGCAGAATATGCTTCGTCCGCTGGTGTGCCATTGGTTCCTTTGCCTGAGCAATGGCTCCAAAGCTGTCGCAGTAGAGCAGAACTGGACCAACCAGGGAGGGTGCTACTCCGAGCTCGGTGATGAATTTCCTCAGCCACACCGCTTCTTTGGCAGCATCTGATGCAGCAATATACTCCGCCTCGCATACTGAATCAGCCACAGTGTGCTGCTTGAAACTCTTCTAGCAGACAGCCCCACCATTAAGGATAAAAATAAATCTTGACACACTCTTGCTATCATCACGATCAGACTGGAAACTAGAGTCTGTAAACCCTATAAGTCGCAAGTCCGATTCACCATATATAAGCCACGGGTCCTTAGTATTTCTTAAATACTTCAGGATGGTTTTAACAACCTTCCAGTGATTCTCTCCTGGATCAGATTGGTATCTACTCACTACCCCTAGTGAGTATGCCACATCTGGTCGTGTACATGTCATGGCGTACATGATAGATCCCACTGCCGAAGCATATGGAATCCTACCCATACGCTCTCTCTCTTGAGGTGTTATCGGACAATCCCTCTTCGAGAGAGAAATTCCATGGCCTATCGGTAGATAGCCTTTCTTGGAATTTTTCATGCTGAACCTTTTCAGCATAGTATCAATGTACGTGGACTGGGATAAGCCAAGCAACTTTTTGGATCTATCCCTATAGATCTTCATCCCTAGGATGTAGGAAGCTTCTCCCAGATCCTTCATGGAGAACTGTGACGATAGCCAAATCTTTATTCCCTGTAATGCAGGGACATCATTCTCGATTAAGAGAATGTCATCCACATACAATACAAGAAATACTACTACTGGACCATTAGCCCACTTATAAATGCAGGGCTCTTCTCCGTTCATAACGAAGCCATACGTTTTGATCGTCCTATCAAAACGTATGTTCCAACTCCGAGATGCCTGCTTAAGTCCATAAATGGACCTCTGTAGCTTGCACACCTTAGACTCATCTGTGGATGTGAACCCTTCAGGTTGTATCATATACACCTCTTCGTCCAGCTCTCCGTTTAGGAAAGCTGTCTTCACATCCATCTGCCAGATTTCATAGTCCAGATGGGCAGCTATCGCAAGCATAATCCGAATGGATTTGAGCATTGCCACAGGAGAAAATATCTCGTCATAGTCTATACCATAACGTTGACGATATCCCTTGGCAACCAGACGGACTTTATAGGTCTCCACCTTTCCGTCTGCGCCCCTCTTCCTTTTGAAGACCCACTTACACCCTATGGGTTTTACTCCTTCGGGTGGGTCAACCAATATCCACACATCGTTGACCTTCATGGACTCCATTTCAGATTTCATGGCCTCTAGCCATTTCTCAGAGTCAGGTCTCTGCATTGCATCCATGTAGGTGATCGGATCCTCATAGTTTTCATCAAGTTCGACAGGATCACCATCCCGGACCAAGAAACCATAGTATCTGTCCGGTTGATGTGGTACTCTACCAGACTGCCTTAAGGGTGCATAATCAATGGGCTCCAGATCTGATCTAATCAAATCCGGTTCAGGTTCAGTAACATGTGTCAATTTTTCCACCTGTCGAACTTCGTCAAGTTCGACTTTAAAGGCAACAGTTCCTTCACTAAGGAACTCTTTTTCTAAAAAGATTGCCTTAAGGCTGACAAACACCTTTTGCTCATCAGCAAGGTAGAAATAATACCTTTTGGTCTCTTTTGGGTACCCTATAAAATTACACTTGTCAGACCTAGGTCCAAGCTTGTCTGTAATTAAATGTTTAACATAAGCCGGACACCCCCAAACCCTAAGGTGTGAGAGTACTGGCTTACGTCCTATCCATATCTCATATGGCATTTTGGCTACAGACTTACTCGAAACTCTATTTAGAAGGTAACAAGCCGATTCGAGCGCATATCCTCAAAGGGAGATCGGCAGACCAGCAAACCCCATCATGGATCGAACCATGTCTAACAGGGTCCGATTCCTCCTTTCAGACACACCATTATGCTGTGGTGTTCCAGGAGGAGTCCACTGAGAGAGAATTCCATTCTCCCCTAGATACGTCAGAAACTCATTGGAAAGGTATTCACCTCCTCGATCAGATCGAAGAGTTTTAATACACTTTCCAGTTTGTTTTTCTACCTCATTTCGGAATAGTTTGAACATTTCAAATGATTCTGACTTATGCTTCATTAAATAGATATACCCATACCTAGATAGGTCGTCTGTGAAGGTTATGAAGTAGAAAAATCCACCTCTTGCACTTGAGCTCATGGGTCCACATACATCAGAATGTACCAGACCTAAGAGTTCACTGGCTCGCTCACCTTTTCCAGTAAAAGGTGACTTGGTCATCTTCCCAAGAAGACAGGACTCACAGGTTGGAAGTGATTCACAATCACTAACTTCAAGAATTCCTTCTTGAGCCAACCTGTTTATCCTATTCTTATTGATATGACCTAGCCTACAGTACCAAAGGTAGACTTCTGACACATTATTTATTCTAGAGCGTTTACCGAATTTTTGAACCACATTAACAAGCTGTGATAGTAAGTAAATTCCATTATTTAATTGTCCAACAAATATTGTAACACCATTCAAAATGATATTGCAAATATTTCCTTTTATTAAAAAATCATAACCGTACATGGCCAAAAGGCCTACAGAAATAATATTTAATAAAAAACTTGGACAATAGTGACATTCACTCAGAATTACATTACGAGAATTGATTACAAGACTCATGATTCCTAAAGCTAGAACTGAAACTTTGCTTCCATCTCCAACATTCAGGAACCTCTCGCCTTCATCAAATCTCCTACTGACCTGCAGACCCTGCATCGAATTACAAGTATGATAAGGGCTTCCGGTATCCAATACCCAGGCAGTAGTATCACAAATCGAAAAGTTGCAAGGAGTTATCATATAATTACCTTGCTTCTTCTTTGGCCTGTTCGGGTCCAGGGAGGCAATGTATTGAGGACAGTTCCTCTTCCAATGCCCGTGCTTCTTGCAAAAGAAGCACTCCGCCTGGCTCTGGTCATGCTTGCGCTTCTTGGTCTGACCCCATGCTACTGTCCCAGCATGAGATTGCACCTTCTTATTTTTCTTCTTCTTGTTCTTCTTCCCCTTCTCAAAGGGTTGACGACGAGAAGAAGACCCTCCCACTACATTCACCGACTCCTTATGGAGTTGGTGATCCTTCTCAAAGTTCTGCAGCAACCCCAACAATCCGTGGTAGTTTACTGCAGGCTTTGTCATTCAAAAATGAGTAAGGAATGGGAGGAAGGACTTGGGCAAGGAATTAAGGATCGCATCCTTACCGACCTGCTCGTGCAGAGGAAAGCCCAATTTGCTTAGGTGCTCAATCATCTCGATCATGTACAGTACATGATCAGTGACTGAGGCCCCGTCCCTCATCCGAGCATTAAAAATGGCACAACTAGTTTTGTGCCTTTCAACGTCGTCAAGCGTGCCAAAGGAGTCGTTCAACATTTGAAGCATCTCCTGTGGCTGGGCGTTCTCAAACCTTCGACTGAACTCATCATTCATTGCTGCCAGCATAATACATCGAACGGTGGTGCGGTCATTGAGCCACTTCAAGTAAGTGTCTCGGATCGCCTTACTAGCTTTCGGAGCTAGCTCCTCAGGTGCTGGATCCGTTACTACATAAAGGATCCGCTCATGCTCAAGGATGATTTTCAATTTTCGATACCAGCTATCAAAATTGGGTCTCATGAGCTTGTCATTATCTAATAATGACCGGAGTGACAGAGTAGTGGCCATAGCTGCTTAAAGGAAAATGAGACCTCTATTAGTACATAAATTAATACTAAAGACTTGGATTTTAGTCTAAAGTTTTTTCCAATATTTTTACGAACTGGTAGCCTCATCCTCCAATTCGAGGAATTACTTTAATTCCTTAATGGGTACTAGAATCCACACAGACTACACACGAGCCCAACTTTGGTTGGTCAACCCATGTGCATCTATGGGTAGGTTCTTAACCAGTTGTTTCTCTAAACAACTTCTAGTAATTGATTTTGCCACAGAACCTAATCAGTAGGCTTTGGCCTCCATTGAAAAGATCTGGTTAGATCCAACCATTAACATGACTTAATTTAGTGAATCAGACCAATAAATGATCAGGCCCGACTTTGGCCGGCCAACCTAACCACCATCAGAAAGACTCAATCAAATTATCATATTATGAATAATAATTCCATTAGCCAATGAGCACCAGGCCTTTGGGCCTCCAATGATCATTGAACTAATGGACTCATTATCACTCACTTAATGGGAGGCTATGACTTAGTTATCATTATAACTTAATCATTTTAGGGACCTAATACTTTTGAGGATTTTATTAAAGAATAGTAGAGAAGAAATCATCCAGCCAATTTCAATCCTCCCACTGACTTCATCAAGTCAGATTAAAAAAGGATTTAATTAAAGCTGGTGTTGGGTATAAAATACCCATAGTCGAAGTCCTCAACAGAATCAGCTCAAGGAGGACTCCGCCCGAACTCCTACGGGAGCCAGGCCCCATCCTCAACATCAACTGCCGGTAAGCCTTGTCCAGACTCCTACGGGAGCCGGACTTCGCCTTTGACTTTAATTGCAGGAAGATTCCGCCCAGACTCCTACGGGAGCCGGGCTTCGTCCTCGACTCCAACGGCTGCAGACAGACTTCGTCCGAACTCCTACGGGAGCCGGACTCCGCCGACAACTTCAACCGCAAGTAGACTCCGCCCGAACTCCTACGGGAGCCGGGCTCCATCCTCAACATCAACTGCCGGTAAGCCTTGTCCGGACTCCTACGGGAGCCGGACTTCGCCTTTGACTTTAATTGCAGGAAGACTCCGCCCGGACTCCTACGGGAGTCGGGCTTCGTCCTCGTCTCCAACGGCTGCAGACAGACTTCGTCCGGACTCCTACGGGAGTCGGACTCCGCCGATAACTTCAACCGCAAGTAGACTCCGCCCGAACTCCTACGGGAGCCGGGCTCCATCCTCAACATCAACTGCCGGTAAGCGTTGTCCGGACTCCTACGGGAGCCAGACTTCGCCTTTGACTTTAATTGCAGGAAGACTCCGCCCGGACTCCTACGGGAGCCGGGCTTCATCCTCGACTCCAACGGCTGCAGACAGACTTCGTCCGGACTCCTACGGGAGTCGGACTCCGCCGACAACTTCAACCGCAAGTAGACTCCGCCCGAACTCCTACGGGAGCCGGGCTCCATCCTCAACATCAACTGTCGGTAAGCCTTGTCCGGACTCCTACGGGAGCCGGACTTCGCCTTTGACTTTAATTGCAGGAAGACTCCGCCCGGACTCCTACGGGAGCCGGACTTCATCCTCGACTCCAACGGTTGCAGACAGACTTCGTCCGGACTCTTACGGGAGCCAGACTCCGCCGACAACTTCAACCGCAAGTAGACTCTGCCTGGACTCTTACGGGAGCCGGACTTCGCACCTGATTTTGATTGCAGGGGACTCCGCCCGGACTCCTACGGGAGCCGGGCTCCGCCCGCGACTTCAACTCCGAGAGGACTCCGCCCGGACTCCCACAAGAGCCGGGCTCCGCCCACGACTCCAACCGCAAGGAGGACTCCGCCCGGACTCCTACGGGAGCCAGACTCCGTCATCAGCTCCGACCGCTGCCGAACTTCAGCCGACGGATCTGCACTCCCTGGCAGGCCACAATAACGGCCACGATCCTACTCCACTTCCTGCGACGGATTTCGCACAGCTCCATCACTCCCTGACAGGCTGCAGTAACGGTCACAGCACTACTCCACTTCCTACGATGGATTCTGCACAGCTCCATCACTCCCTGACAGACCGCAGTAACGGTCACAGCACTGCTCCACTTCCTACGATGGATTCCGCACAGCTCCATCACTCCTTGACAGGCCGCAGTCACGGTAACAGCACTACTCTACTCCCTGCGGCGAACCCTACGCAGCTCCATTACTCCCTGACAGGCCGTATTAACGGCCACGATTCTGCTCTACTCCCTGTGGCGGATCCTGTGCGATTCAACCATTTCCTGACGAGCCACGACAGCGGACGCCGCTCCACTCCCTGTAACTTACTCCACGTGGCAAGCCACGGTCATAGCCACGATCCCACTCTACTACCCTCCGCAATAAATTCCTCCTGACTCTGGGCGGCCCACTACCAGACGGTTACAGGCGTCGCCATCAATTTGTTGCCCACTCCGCCTATAAAAGGGGGCTCCAGATATGTTATTCAATAAGCTCTCATCTTTCATCTAAAAACTCTGCTAAATTCTCCATTCGAGCACTCCATTCTTGTTGAGGCAGAGAACTGACTTGAGCGTCGGAGGGTTATGCCGGAGCAACCCCACCTCCGGTTTAGACTTTCTTTGCAGGTCCCGACGGCGACCGCGACTTCCTCGACTCCAGCTTCTCCGGCGCAAGTGGATTTTTGCACCAACAGGATTGGCGCTAGAGGAAGGGGCCTGTGTCTTCGCAATACCCTTGTTCTTAAAGGAGCGCTCAACGGATCCACCTCCGGTCATCTTATCCAGTACCCTCTCCTCCTTTCCTCATCTGATGCCTTCTCGCGAGGCATTCGCACCACTATCTCCGGTTATGGTCGCCGACAAGGAGTGGCCGGATGATCGGCCTCTATCGGATTCCGTCAACACCATTTCGGGGGGATCCCAGCGGGAGGCAACCAACATGCCGGCTGTATCCCCCAAGCGGCAAAAGGTTGAAGAACCCATAACCTTTACCGAAGAAGACACCCAGGGAGTCCAATTTCCTCATAACGACGCAGTCGTAGTTTCCTTGAATATAGCAAATTACGACGTCCGTCGTATTCTTGTCGACAACGAAAGTTCGGCCGACATCTTGTTCTACAATGCCTTTTCAAGAATGTCCGCTCTTGACAGTCATCTGAGGCCGATTTGCTCCCCCCTGGTAGGGTTTACCGGTGATGCCATTCCGACGGAAGGAATGATAGCTTTGACTGTGGCCGCAGGTCAATATCCAAAGCAATCCAGGGCTCTGGTGAATTTCTTGGTGGTGAAGGCGCCATCTGCCTACAATGCAATCCTTGGCCGACCCGGCCTCAATGCCCTCCGAGCTGTCATTTCGACCTACCATTTGAAGATGAAGTTTCCCACCAACCAGGGGATCGGAGAGGTCCGGGGAGACCAAGCCCTGGCCAGACACTGCTACAACATCGTCTTACAAAGAAGCGATCAGGTTGACCCCTGTCCCGTCGATGGAATCGATGCTCGCGATGACCTCACCGAAGAAAGGGGCGGCCCAATCGAAGATCTGGTACCAATCCCTTTGAATGATGGGAACGCGGAGCATGTGGCGCTAATTGGCTCCAACCTGGGGGAGGAGGTGCGGACACATCTTATTGATTTTCTACGAAGGAATGCAGACATTTTCGCTTGGGTTCCAGTGGACATGCCGGGGATTGACACGAAAGTCATGGAGCATCATCTGGCCATCGATCCAAAGTATCGATCGATGAAAGAAAAAATCCGAAGTCATGCCCCGGAGAGGCAGAAGGAGATAGCCGAGGAAGTGGATAAGCTCCTCAAGGTCGGATTCATTAAGGAAGTCAATTATCCTGATTGGATTTCCAATATTGTTCTGGTCAAAAAAGCAAATGGCAAGTGGAGGATGTGCATAGACTTCAAAAAACTGAATAAGGCTTGTCCAAAGGATAGCTAGCCCCTCCCCAGAATCGACCAACTGGTGGATGCGACCTCAAGCCATGAGCTCCTCACCTTTATGGATGCGTTCTCCGGCTATAATCAAATTAGAATGGCATCGGAAGATGAAGAAAAGATAGCTTTTATCACTAATCACAGCCTTTACTGTTACAGGGTCATGCCTTTCGACCTCAAGAATGCGGGCACAACCTACCAACGGTTGGTGAATAAAATCTTCAAAGAGCAGATCGGCCGAAACATGGAGGTCTACATGGACGATATGCTCGAAAAAGCAAGTCTTCCAAAAATCATGTTGCCGACCTCGAGGAGACCTTTGACGCTCTCCGAAAGTATAGAATGAAGTTGAACCCAACTAAATGCGCTTTTGGAGTAACCTCAGGAAAGTTCCTGGGCTTCATGGTATTAGGGCGCGGGATTGAGGCCAATCCAGAGAAAATTCACTCCATCCAGGAGATGACCGCCCCAAAGTCGATCAAAGAGGTTCAGTGCCTCACAGGGAGGATAGCAGCTCTTAATCGCTTTGTCGTGAGGTCGGTCGAACGGTGCTTGCCCTTCTTTCAAATCCTCAAGCAGCCAAAGAACTTCTGTTGGACCTCTGAGTGCCAACAGGCGTTCGAAGAGTTAAGAAGCTACCTTAGCTCACCCCCGCTGTTGGCAAAGCCTGAACCTGGGGAGGAACTATTTTTATACCTAGCGGTCTCTCCCATGGCCCTCGCGGCCATCCTTGTCAAAGAAGAAACGAAGGTCCAGCGACCAATCTACTACATTAGCCGTGCGTTGAGGGACACCGAGACCAGGTACACCAAATTAGAAAAACTGACCTACGCCTTGTTGGTTGCAGCACGAAGGCTCTGACCCTACTTTCAGGGGCACACCATAATGCTACTCACCGATCAACCGATCAAGGCAGTTTTGCACCGAGCTGACACCTCCGGAAGAATGGCAAAATGGGCGATCGAGCTCACGGAATTCGACATCAACTATAGACCTAGACCAGCAGTAAAGGCCCAAATACTGGCAGATTTCATAGTAGAGTGCACCATCCCAGAGGAGCCGAACCTGAGCAAAGCAAAGTTGACGACCTGAAGTCTCAACCGAACTCCCCCAACGAAGAGGCCAATCCCTCCGATTGCTTTTGGACCCTCTATGTGGACGGATCTTCCAACATGTCGGGCGCAAGTGCCGGCCTGATCTTGGTCAGTCCGGAGGGAGTCATCACGGAGTACGCTCTGTGTTTTGGGTTTCCCGCAACAAACAATGGAGCGGAATATGAAGCTCTGATCATAGGACTAAAGATCGCCAGAGAGCTGGGAATAAGTCAGCTCCGGGTGCACAGTGACTCTCAACTGGTGGTGGGGCAAGTCAGCGGGAGTTACGAAGCACGGGAGGACAGTATGGCCAGATACCTTGAGAAGGTAAAGGAGCTCACCCTCGCCTTCAGCAGCTTCAACATTAGACAGATTCCAAGGTTGGAGAATACCAGAGCCAATCTTCTCTCCAAGCTGGTGACATCGGCTCCGGCCGAATTGCCCAAAAGCATCCTCTTTGAAGTTCTAAAACATCCGAGTACAGAGGAATCGCGGCCCGTAATGGAGATCGACCACGAGCCCAGCTGGGTCGACCCGCTGATAACCTATCTCAGAGATGGAGTTCTCCCCCAGGGCGCGAAGGAGGCTCGGAAGCACCGAAATCAAGCCTCCCGGTACATCCTTTATGAGGGCAAATTGTATAGAAGATCATACTCCTTGCCCCTCTTGAAATGTCTCCGGCCCTCGGAAGCTGACTACGCCTTGTGGGAAGTACATGAGGGGATTTGCGGAAACCATTTGGGGGTTAGATCTTTATCCCACAAGCTGCTCCGCCAGGGATATTACTGGCCAACGATGCTTCGTGATTCGATTGAATATGTCAAAAAGTGTGATCGATGCCAGAGATACGCCAACGTCCAGAGACAGCCCACCACCGAGCTCACACCCTTGAGTGCCCCATGGCCTTTTGCACAATGGAGGATGGATATCCTTGGCCCTTTTCCCATGGCATCTGGGCAAAGAAAGTTCCTCCTCGTAGCGATCGACTACTTCACCAAATGGGTTGAAGCCGAACCATTAGCAAAAATCACGGAAGCAAAAGTACAAGATTTCATCTGGAAATCGATCGTGTGTAGGTTCGGTCTGCCTAGAACCCTAATCACTGATAATAGACGACAATTTGCGGGAGCGAAATTTTCCGAATTCTATGAAGACCTAAACATCTCCCACAACTTCACATCAGTAGCCCATCCCCAGGCGAACGGTGAAGCTGAGGTGACCAACAGAACCCTTTTGCAGGGGATTAAGACAAGGCTTGAAAAAGCGAAGGGAACTTGGGCGGATGAACTTTATCATGTGTTGTGGGCGTATCGAACTACTCAGAGGCTACCTACGGGGGAGACCCCTTTCGCTTTAGCCTTCGGTATGGAAGCCGTCATCCCCATCGAGCTTAAACTCCCGTCAGCACGAGTCGTGGCGTTTGACGAATATCAAAGTTCACAAGGTCTTAGAGCCAACCTCGACCTACTGGAAGAAAGACGGGAGATAGCTCAGGTTCGGATGGCAGCCTACAGACAGAAGGTTGCTCGATATTACAATGCCCGGGTTAAGAACAAAGCCTTTAGAGCGGGAGATCTAGTGCTTCGACGAGCCGCTATCTCGCAACCTCAGGACCGAGGGAAACTCGCCCCAAACTGGGAGGGACCGTATGAAGTCAAAGAAGTAGTCCGGCCCGGACCTTATTATCTTAAGGAACTCGGAGGAGCCGACCTCCCACGACCGTGAAGCTTGGAAAACTTGCGGATGTACTACCAGTAACTTCATTTTAATTGAAAATCACATACCTATATGTCCTTGGACAATGCAAACAAACTGTATCAAAAATGAAAGAAAAAACCTCATCCCGACAAGGTCGAAGGCCTGGTTCTTTTAGACCGGATGGGGGGAGAGGCCTTACAGTGCCCTAATGTGCCCCCACAGCCATGTCAGAAATAGGAGGAGAACCTCGTCCTGACATGAGCAAGGTCGAAGGCCCGATTCCATTTAGACCGGATGGGGGGAGAGGCCCTACAACGCCCATATGCGGCACCACAGCCCTGTTAGGGACAGGAGGAGAACCTTGCCCTAACTTGAGCAAGGTCAAAGGCTCGGTTCCATTTATACCAGATGGGGGGAGAGGCCCTACAATGCCCATATGTGCCCCCACAGCCCTGTTAGGGATAGGAGGAGTACCTCACCCTAACTTGAGCAAGGTCGAAGACCCGGTTCCATTTAGACCGGATGGGGGGAGAGGCCCTACAACGCCCATATGTGCCCCCACAGCCATGTCAGGAATGGGGGGAGAACCTCGTCCTGACATGAGCAAAGTCAAAGGCCCGGTTCTTTTAGACCGGATGGGGAGAGAGGCCTTACAGCATCCTAACGCGCCCCCACAACCGGGTCGAGAACGGGAGGAGAACCTCACCCTGGCTTGAGCAAAGTGGAAGACCCGGACTCCTACGGGAGCTGGGATCCATCCACGATGCCAAGGAAGACTCCACCCGGACTCCTACGGAAGTCAGACTCCATCCACGATGTCAAGGAAGACTCCACCCGGACTCCTACGGGAGCCGGGCTCCGACCACGATGCCAAGGAAGACTCCACCCGGACTCCT
Organism: Elaeis guineensis; assembly: GCF_000442705.2. Classification (NCBI taxonomy): domain Eukaryota; kingdom Viridiplantae; phylum Streptophyta; class Magnoliopsida; order Arecales; family Arecaceae; genus Elaeis; species Elaeis guineensis. Next base: position 52,543,523 of record NC_026002.2, on the reverse strand, counting down.
ACGGGAGCCAGACTCCACCCACGACTCCAATCACAGGAGGGTTCCGTCCGGACTCCCACGGGAGCCAAACTTCACCTTGACTTCAGCGGAGAAAAATTTCGAGCGAAAAGGAAAAAGGAAGGCAACGGACCATGACAGCTACGATTGGAAAACGGACAGCGGTTGAGGTACAGAAAACTCTGTCACCGCAAGGACTGGGGCTCCCATCGGGAGTCCCAGCTTTTGAGGAAGTTTTCGACACAAAATAGGACAACTTACTTAGGGTGACAGAAGCTCAGATCTCCGAATTCAAGCCCTAGGAGGGACCCCAGGCCCGAATGGCCCCAAGCGAGCCTGCAGCCATTGACGGAAAAATGACAACCGGGTATCTTCGAACGACGTAAAAGTCGAAAAGGAGCTCGGCAAATAACAATCCAACATGAATAAAAGAGGTCGTCGATGACCTTAGGACGACGTGAAAAAGAAAAGAAGAAAAGGAGGAAGAGAGAAGAAAGAAGAATAAAGAAGTTCGACAGACAACTATTCGATGCAAGATGCAGACGAGGTAACAAAATCTCTTTTTCATTTTTCAACCAACAAGGTGTACGTTACAAGATCCGGTGGGCCAAAAAATAAAAAAATAAAAAATAAAATACATCATCGACGACATCGAGAACACGGTTTGGAAAGGATACACCGGAAGCCGCTTCAAGCTGCAAACTTCTCTTCCCATTTCGTGTCCAGTGCGTGTGGCGGGCCTATCGGCTTTCGCCCCACCTTGCTTCGCACCACCTCCGAAGTCCCAACCTCAGGGGGAAAAGGATGGGATAGATTCCCGGGGGCGGTAAGGGCAACGGCAGCGGCGACGAAGACCTGTTTCAAGAAGAACCAGAGTCACCCTGGGGGCAACGGTGGCGCCAGAGATATACGTCGTCACCGAATACTCCATGGTAGCCACCATCCAAAATGCTCCGGCAAGGTCGGCATGCGCTACTTCCACCGTCCCCGCAACAAGTTTTACTGCCCCACCGTCGACGTCGACCGCTTCTGGTCCCTCAGCCCCGACCACATCAAAGATCCCACCACAGCTTGTGACGACAGCTCTGCCCTCTTGACCGGTATCACCCCGCCTTGCTACTCCAAAATTCTTGGGCAGAATACCTTTACTGGCAGCCCCCGTTATTAAACCCCTGTTATTTAAGGAATTCTTCCTTGAACCCCCTTTGAAACGACGGGGATCCTCAACGGCCACTTGATGACCGAAGAACTCACCGGCCGCTGTTCTCCTCCTCGCCTTCCTCCAAGCCCTGGACATCCCTTCGAGGATGGCCTCCGGGGTGGAGGACATGACGTGGAAACCCCTTAGAGAAGAATCGAGGGGCTGAAGATGGCAAGGACCGATGCGGAGGAAGTGGCTGAGTAGCTAGGCTCTCAGACGAAAGAAAGGTGCCGTCCTCTCGGCAGGATGAAGCCCCGAAGGAAGAGTAGGGGGTTTAAATAGCCAACGGATCTTAGCGCAGTTACGGCGGTGGGTGTCCCTAGGCCAACTGGTGCATGCCGCGTGTCCCGCGTGTCCCACTCGCCGCTATCGAGGATTGACTGTTCGTAAATTTCCGTAACGCGATGCTTGGGATCACGTTTCGGCGAGAGTTCCGAAAAGACTCTTCAGGTCACCTTAATCGAAAAAAGGGCTCTGACGTGCGCATATTAAATGCCAACATATCCAAGGGCGGTTATGCGCAGGATTCGAGGGGATAGTTTTGGCTGTGCCCATCTCTCTGTACTTCCTTCGTTCGAAATTCAAACTCGAAAGTAGGGGGACTGGTGTTGGGTATAAAATACCCACAGTCGAAGTCCTCAACAGAATCAGCTCAAGAAGGACTCCGCCTGAACTCCTACGGGAGCCGGGCTCCATCCTCAACATCAACTGCCGGTAAGCCTTGTCCGGACTCCTACGGGAGCCGGACTTCGCCTTTGACTTTAATTGCAGGAAGACTCCGCCCGGACTCCTACGAGAGCCGGGCTTCATCTTCGACTCCAATGGCTGCAGACAGACTTCGTCCGGACTCCTACGAGAGCCAGACTACGCCGACAACTTCAACCGCAAGTAGACTCCGCCCGAACTCCTACGGGAGTCAGGCTCCGTCCTCAACATCAACTGTCGGTAAGCCTTGTCCGGACTCCTACGGGAGTCGGACTTCGCCTTTAACTTTAATTGCAGGAAGACTCCGCCCGGACTCCTACGGGAGCCGGGCTTCGTCCTCGACTCCAACGACTGCAGATAGACTTCGTCCGGACTCGTACGGGAGCTGGACTCCGCCGACAACTTCAACTGCAAGTAGACTCTGCCCGAACTCCTACGGGAGTCAGGCTCCATCCTCAACATCAACTACCGGTAAGCCTTGTTTGGACTCCTACAGGAGCCGGACTTCGCCTTTGACTTTAATTGCAGGAAGACTCCACCCAGACTCCTCGGGAGCCGGGCTTCGTCCTCGACTCCAACGGCTGCAGACAGACTTCGTCCGGACTCCTACGGGAGTCAGACTCCACCGACAACTTCAACCGCAAGTAGACTCTGCCCGAACTCCTACGGGAGCCAGGCTCCGTCCTCAACATCAACTGCCGGTAAGCCTTGTCCGGACTCCTACGGGAGCCGGACTTCACCTTTGACTTTAATTGCAGGAAGACTCCGCCCGAACTCCTACGGGAGTCGGGCTTCATCCTCGACTCCAACGGCTGCAGACAGACTTCGTCCGGACTCCTACAGGAGCCGGACTCTGCCGATAACTTCAACCGCAAGTAGACTCTGCCCGGACTCTTACGGGAGCCGGACTTCGCACCTAATTTTGATTGCAAGGGACTCCGCCCGAACTCCTACGGGAGCCGGGCTCCGCCCGCGACTTCAACTCTGAGAGGACTCCGCCCGGACTCCCACGGGAGCCGGGCTCCGCCCACGACTCCAACCGCAAGGAGGACTCCGCCCGGACTCCTACGGGAGCCAGACTCCGTCATCAGCTCTGACCGCTGCCGAACTTCAGCCGATGGATCTGCACTCCCTGGCAGGCCACAATAATGGCCATGATCCTGCTTCACTTCCTGCGGTGGATTCCGTGCAGCTCCATCACTCCCTGACAGGCCGTAGTAACGGTCACAGCACTGCTCCAATTCCTACGACGGATTCCGCACAGCTCCATCACTCCTTGACAGGCCGCAGTAACGGTCACAGCACTGCTCCACTTCCTACGACAGATTCCGCACAGCTCCATCACTCCCTGACAGGCCGCAGTCACGGTCACAGCACTACTCCACTCCCTGCGGCGAACCCTATGCAGCTCCATTACTCCCTGACAGGCTGTATTAACGGCCACAATTCTGCTCCACTCCCTGTGGCGATCCTGTGCGATTCCACCATTCCCTGACGAGCCACGACAGCGGACGCCGCTCCACTCCCCGTAACTGACTCCACGTGGCAAGCCACGGCCATAGCCACGATCCCACTCTACTACCCTCCGCAATAAATTTCTCCTGACTCTGGGCGGCCCACTACCAGACGGTTACAGGCGTCGCCATCAATTTGTTGCCCCCTCCGCCTATAAAAGGGGGCCCCAGATACGTTATTCAATAAGCTCTCATCTTTCATCTAAAAACTCTGCTAAATTCTCCGTTCGAGCACTCCATTCTTGTTGAGACAGAGAACTGACTTGAGCGTCGGAGGGTCTTGCCGGAGCAACCCCACCTCCGGTTTAGACTTTCTTTGCAGGTCCCGACGGCGACCGCGACTTCCTCGACTCCAGCTTCTCCGGCGCAAGCAGATTTTTGCACCAACAGCTGGCATTAGGAGCACCTAAATCAGTCACACTGATTTACCTAATGACATGGGTGAGCTCTAATCACCAAGTGATCTAATCAAAATCTAACTTACCAGATTGGCCAGGTAAGTGAGATCAGTGGTGGAGATTTGCCACTAACTCGTCAATGATCGAATCAATGCGAGTAGCTCCCGCTTAAGAACCACTGGTCAAAACTGCCGAACTTACCTTAGACACCAACCGGTTCATTAGTTTTAATTTTGATCAACTTAGTAAATAGGGCTCCACCGTGTAGCCATGAATTAAGTCCATCTTGGTCTAGTTAAAGACATGGACCCATTCAACTACAACTATTGAAGTTGAGTCTAGAGTATCCTTGACCTAATCTAATTCAACTTTTGATTAGATTTGACCAATTACTCCATTTAGTCCATTTTTTAAACTAACCTTAGGTCTAACCCAATTATGGACCTAATTCATCTAACCCATTGACCCACAAGTTTATGCAATTATCTTAGGTCTTAATTCACAATTCTAGACCTACTAGACAACACTTAATTCTTTTAATTAAGTACTTGGGCTGATGGGTCAGGGTTTGGCATTTCAAAAACAATTTTCAAATTTGAAAGATTTTATTTTCTGTTCACCAAATGTGTTAACTCATTTCACAAACGGGTCAGCACATTTCATAAACAGCAATTCTATTACTCATTTCATAACAGAAAATAACTCAAAATAAATCATAAATTTTTTTTTAGATCTAATCTAACACATTCATGATAAATTTCTTAATTATGTCCTTTCGCAGCTTCATTGGCATGGGATATAATTGCATCGGTACCCCTACCACCATAGGAGACCCCATCGAATGGGAAGAGAGGGCCTTTAAATCCTACTTTTCTCCTATGACCGGACGGCCATGGCAACCAACCCAATTAGATTACTTGCTACTTGGATCAAGTATATCTAAATATACCAATTTTAAAATTTAAATTTTGAATTTTAAATTTCAAATTTTAAATTTCAAATTTGAGATTTCAACCAAATTTCAAATTTCAAATTTCCAATCTTTGAATTTTAAATTTTGAATTTTGAATTTCAAATTTCAAATTTCAAATTTCAAATTTTAAATTTCAAATTTGAGATTTCAACCAAATTTCAAATTTTAAATTTTGAATTTCAAATTTCAAATTTCAAATTTTAAATTTTAAATTTTAAATTTTAAATTTCAAATTTTGAATTTCAAATTTGAAACTTCTAACAAATTTCAAATTTCAAATCTTTTTGAATTTCGAATTTTGAATTTTGAATTTCAAATTTAAACTTACAGATTACACCTTAATCTACGCATGCATATGTATATCATATTCTAGAACCTGGCTCTGATACCAATTGAAGCAAAAATTTAGTGCAGGGGCAAAATGGTAATTTTAAAATTTTTTCAAAATTACTATTTTACAGTAGAATTATTAATTAATCTCATTAATTAATACTAATTAATCCTACACTAGGATCTAAATATGATACAACAGCATGCATTGAAATTTGAAATTCAAATTTGAATCAGTAAACATTTTACAGTACTGTGTTCAGAACACATCACCTTTTGCGAGTAGTCGATCACCGCAATCTGATCACCGTCGGGGGGCTTTGATCATCATATCACAGCCACACAAATGTCTGGCCTCTGTGGATCATCCACACGAAGCTCCCGTCTGATCAGCTCCTCACGAATGCTAGTTCGTGATTTCATCCTTTTGATGGCAGATGTTGATCGAACTCCTTCGATCGATGTGTGCTGACTTCTTGGATGCTCCAGATCATCTGCACAATTGCTTGAGAGGTTGATGGATCTCTTTCTAAAATTTGGTGGACTCACGACACTCGTGGCACACCAATCTCACTTCCCGAACCCTAGGTAGAAACCCTAGGGTACACACCAAAAACCCTGCGCCCAATTTTCTCTCTTTTCTTTCTTTTTCTCTCAGAAGGTTTTGGACCTTCACCTTACGCAGAAGCCTTCCTCACACCTCAAAGTTTCTCTCCTAAAATTTCTATGCACATCCCACCTTTCTCCTCTTTTTAAAACAACGTCGAACGTGTCTTATCCGCGTGAGAGGATAAAGACAAGAGGTTACACATTTGAATTCAAATCAAATTTGAATTCAAACGAAAACCAACTTATCCCTATCCTTTTGGGCATGAGAAGAGAAGGGGCGTGGCTCTTTGTGCATGGAAAATGTTTCATAAGAAACCTTTTCTCATGTAAGTAATGTGGCGCACAAAATGGATAAGGATGAAAGGGCTAGTGATAAGTTATCCATTCAAATTCAAACATGCTTTAAATTTGAATGGCTAACTAATTATTTTATCCATCCATATGGTGCACAAATGAGGGCGTGGGGAAGGGTTTCACGTGAGAAAAACTTCATGAGAAGTTTCTTCTCGTGAATTCAAATGAGTGCAAGGAAGTTGGGTGTCGCAGGGAATTTAAAACAAGGTGGTTTGATTCAAATTGAGCCAACCTAGTTTAAAATAGGTCAAGCATAATTAGACCAGATTAAACCCAACATAATTAGGCTTAATTAAGCTCAATAAAATCCTAATCAAATCAGGAATTAACTAAACCTAACCCCTGATCAAATCAGGGACTAAACCACCTTAGCGATTAGGTCAACATTTAACCTAATCGGGTCAATCCAAACTGAATCCAATTCAATTGGACTTGATCCAAAAATAATTACTCAATCAAATTGATTAAATCACTAATTAAACCTCTCATAAATATTGAGTCCAAATTCGATGGGCAATCAGGCATCAGAGACCATCGATATAAAACCCTGATCAAAGAGTTCAAATTTCAAATTCAAAATTTGAAATTCAAAATTTTAACCCCGGTACCCAAAATGTGTGGAACTCATGATTAGAGAATCCTAATTCTCAATCATAGAGTCTCAGATAGATAAGACTCATAATCAGCCATCAGATCAGAAAAGAACCTCTAATGTGTGTGACCCCGCAGGTTCGAACCTAAACCGGTAGCACAGGAACCAATTCCTGTACTAATCAAAGTGACCATCTAGCAATGGTACCCGATGATCGGATAGGTCGAATAATCACAATCACAACATTCAGAACCTACGTGAATATGGTTACCGTATAATTTATCCCTTTTGACCCCTGTGTTTAGGATGACTCAGGGTTAAACTGTCAACCCTGATGATATCATTCGAATCGTGCTCAACTCAATTAGTCCTGTGACTCCTCACTAGGACTACCCTGGCCAAGGTTTTGCTAAATTGAAACACGACTGTACACAGCTCCTAAACTGGAGTGGTCAATCCCATCTTGACACACGCACCGACAAGTCAAGTACTTGACTACACCCAGCAACCTTCCATCACTGAATTAGAAATTCAGGTAGTCCAGTGCCTAAGTGCAGTGAGTTGCTTGCAAGTCACCATGGCGGTCTCATTCGGAGGGACATTTATACCCATATCCCATCGGAGCAAATCTTGACAGCAGAAATAGCTCCGGAGTTGGTCACGTTCAGTGCAGATGTACCATTACATCTCACCTGTATGCCATACCAGTGTCTCCACACTCTTTGGTTATGAGGACAACCAACCCATATGCCACACAACGACCTATGCTCGATAAACGTTGTCATCCTTGGTAACAACGTATCATTTAGTCGCGAACATGTTTAAGGACTAAGCGACAAATCCTCTTTTGTCGAGTCTAAATAGTCCTAAGGACTTCACCACAACACAGGAGTTCATTAGAAGATGAAACATTTGTGATGAAAAAATGTCAAAATAATTTTTATTTATTTATAATTCATGTACTAATACAAAAAGGAGCACAACCGTCAACAGGCTGACGATTGGCTTTGGGACACTATTCCCAACAGCGCCAACCTCTGGATATGGCAAGAGGGGCCCACCCCCTTTATGTGGATTGGCATGGAGAAGAGAGAGAGGGACCACACCCCCTCTTATATGTCAAGAAACCCTTAAGGGGTGCCAAGTGTTGGCGCCCCAAACTACCTACCCTATATGAGGTGGAGCACCCCTTTACCTATCTAGTGGCTGATAATATGCCAATTATATCTAATTTTATTGAGAAAAAATCAAATTAAAAATGTAGAGTATTCTTATGAGATAAGAATATACCTTTTTAAGATAATTGGATTCTTATTATGAGTCAAGATAGAGCTTATATAAAGAGAAGGTCTCTAAGATTTTTAAGAAGAATTTGGTGAAACAAAAGTCTCTCTCTCCCCTATCCATGCCGCCCCTCCTTCGTCTCTTCTCTTCCACACCTAAGGGTTGGGCGTCCCACTTTTCACATGCCAAAAGGTAGAGGTGGCTTATCTTCAAGAGTGAAGAACGAGGAGAAGAAGAAAGCTGCAGATCAAAGAGTTGATCCTGCAGTCTAGATAGATCAAAGAGTTGATCTAAGTTCTAAGGCTAAAATTCTACTTGGAGAAAAAAGAATTATTATGAGAAGATCAGTTTGAGATTGATCCCAGTGGATATCCGTAGAGGTCGGACATGTGTGCAAATCGAGCATCTATGAATCCGTGATCATCGATAGTGGCGAATAACTATCCATGCTAAGGTATTGAGATTCGATCTCATACTTGTTCTTAAATTCTAGATTATATATTTATTTTTCTCTTGGGCTTGGGTAGGATTAGATTTGATTTTATGCATGTGGGGTTAATGGGTTTAACCTGTTTGTTTATCGCTATGTCCAAAAAAAATTTTAAAATATATACATGCTACCTATCTGATTTTCTAACAAGAGCCTCATTCGATATGATATGATTTCATATATATTTATATTTAATTTTATGTTATTTAGATTAGATCTAAATAAATTTTATTTTTAGATCTGATATTTGATCAGTCCTGTACATGTTAGATTAGATGATCTGAATAGTAAAGTTCTCGGATTGGATAATCATCAGGCCGTTCGGTCATAGAAGCAAGTAGGGTTACATGACTCTCTCCTCCCATTCAATGGGGTACTCTTATGGTGTGTAGGGATGTCACTGTGAGGTCCCATGAAGAAGAACATGAAAAGAAGAACTTACTTTTCTGCAAAACCCTAGATCTTGAAATTCTAAGATTTATTGTATGTGATACAAGTTGAAAGAAAAGTAACAACATCTAATCTAAATGATTAAAATTATTTTAATAAGATTTATGATCATAAAAGTTTAGATGTAATCTAAAAGAATTTTATGATTTAATGTAAAATATTTACATGAGAAATAGTTTCAAAAACTTAACCTAAATCTATGTTGATGCTGAAGTTAATTAAGAATTAAATGTAGAATCAATTAGATCTAGAATTGTGATTTAAGATCTCATGATATTGCATAAAATATGGGGGCATGGGTTAGCTAAAATCAAGTCCTCTTAATTGGGTTAGACCTAAGGTTATAATCAAAAAATTAATGAACCATGTAGAAAAATTGATTAAATCTAACCAAATGTTGAATTAGATTAGATTAGAATTTTCTCTAGAACCAATATAATAGTTGTAGATGATCAAGTCCATATCTTTAATTAGACCAAATGGACCTTAATTGAGGCTCAGTGGTTGAATCTGAGTCATTAGGCTCGTCAAATCAAAACTAATTAACTAATTAGTGTCTAAGGTAAGTTTGGCATTTCGATCGATGGTTTTTCATTGGGCGTAGCTTACCTGACCATTTTGATGGTGTCTAAGATAAGCTGTGCATACCCTTCCATCGATCTCACTTATCTGACCAATTTGATGGATTATATTTTGATTAGATCATTAAGTGATTCAAGTTGATCCATACCATTAAGGTTGATCAGTGTGACTAATTTAGGTGCCATTTCAACCAGCATGACCCTAATCCAATTCAATGACTTGGTGAAGTCAGTGAGAGGATTATGGTTTACTGATTGATCTCCTCTCTTTTCTTAATTCATAAATTAAATTTTTTAATTATTAGATTCTTAAAATGAGATAGTTATGGTGATAACTAAATCATAGCCTCTCATTAAGTTGGATGATAATAGATCCATTAGTATGATGATCATTGAAGGCCCAAAGGCCTGGTGCTCATCTGCTATTGAAATTGTCATTCATAATATGATGACTCAGTCAAGACTTTCTAGCAAGTGGTCAGGTTAGCTAGTCATAGTCAGATCTGATCATTTGATAGTTAGATTCCTAAGTATGATCATGTTAATAATTGGACCTAACCAGGGCTTGTAGAGAAGATCAAAGTCAATTGAAATGTAACTTGAGGCTAAATCAATTACTAAAAATTATTTGATAAAATAATTGATTAAAGAACCTACCCATAGATACACATGGGTGAGCTGGCCAAAGTCGGACTTGTGTGCAATCTGTGTGGATTCTAGTACCCACTAAAAAATTGAAGTAATCCCTCAAATTGAAGGTAGAGGCTACCAATTCATATAAAATAGTGGGAGAACCATTAGACTAAAGTCCATATCTTTTGACTTAATTAATTCATATACTGATTAGGTTTTGATTTTTTTTTTATGTAGTTATGACCTCAAATTTGTCACTCTGATCACTATTGGATAATGAGAAATTGATGGGATCCAACTTCGATAACTGGTATTAAAAATTAAAGATAGTCTTGAAGCACGAGCGGATCTTGTACGTCCTTACAGATTCGATACCTAAGGAGCCTGCTCCTAATGCTCGTGGTGTGGTTCAAGATACTTATCTGAAGTAGCTCAATGATCATACCATAGTGCTTTATATTATGTGGGTTGCAATGAACGATGAGTTTCATCAAAAATTTGAAGAGGCTCAGTTAGAAGACATGCTCAAGATGTTGAATGAGTCTTTTGGTACTCCTGATAATGTTGAGCAGCACAAGATCAGTTGTACTATTTTCAATACTCAGATAAGAGAGAGAGCATCAGTCACCAATCATATATTATACATGATTGAATAGATTGAGTGTCTGAGCAAGCTTGATTTTTTCTTACACGAACAACTTGGGAAGGATGCGATCTTGAACTCCCAACCCAAATCTTACCTACCATTTTTTAGTCATTTTTGAATGACGAAGCTTGTAGTGAACTACCACGGTCTGTTGGGGTTGCTATAGACTTTCGAAAAAGATCACCAGCTCCATAAAGAAACAGTAAATGTAGTGGGAGGATCTTCTTTGAATGGGTATCGTCCCTTTAAGAAAGAGAAAAAAAAATAAAAAGATGCAAAGTGCTGGGAGTCAGGCCTAGAGGTCTGAGTCCAAGGCTGACCAAAATTAGGCAGAGTACTTCTATTACAGGAAGAAGAATCATTGAAAGAAGAACTGTCCTCAATACATAGCTTCCCTTGATCCGAACAGGTCAAAGAAGAAGAAGCAATTAGTTGTTAGACAAGGTATTTATATAATAACACCTTATCACTTTTTAATTTTTGATACAATGACCTAGATATTGGATACTGTTGGTGCAAAAATCTGCCTGCATCGGAGAAGCTGGAATCGAGGGAGTTGCGGTCGCCGTCAGGACCTGCAAAAGAAGTCTAAACCAGAGTTGGGGTTGCTCCGGCAAGATCCTCCGATGCTCAAATCAGTTCTCTGCCTCAACAAGAATGGAGTGCTCGAACAAAAATTTTAGCAGAGTTTTTGAGATAGAAATTAGAGCTTAGAGAATAACGTATCTGGGGTCTCCCCTTTTATAGGCAGAGGGCGCAACGGACTGATAGCGACGTTTGTAGCCGTCTAGCCGTGGGCCGCTCAGGGTCAGGAGGAGTTTGTTGTGAAGAGTAGTGGAGTGGAATCGTGGCCATCATCGGGACCAGCCACATGGAGTCTGTCGCAGGGAGTAGAGTGGCATCTGTTGTCGTGACTTGCCAGAGGGTGGAAGAACTGCACGGTATCCATCGCAGGAAGTGGAGCAAAATCGTGGCCATTATTGTGGTCTGCCAGGGAGTGATGGAGCCATACGGAATCCATCACAGGAAGTGGAGCAGAGTCGTGGCCGTTACTGCGGCCTGCCAGAGAGTGATGGAGCCGCACGGAATTCGTTGCAGGAAGTGGAGCAGAGTTGTGGCTGTTACTGCGGCCTGCTAGGGGGTCCAGGCCTATCGGCTGAAGTTCGGTTGGGGTGTCTGGCGGAGAGAGGTGGCTAGCTACCCATCTGAGAGAAGCTCAGATGCTGCAAATCCTGTTGGGTGCCTTGGGCATTAAGGCGGCAAGCGAAGACCACTTGCCATAGGAGCTCGGTCAGAGGCTTCCCGCAAGCGTAGCTCAGTTTCGTGCAGACTTTGGCAGAGGGCCGACCGATGGTGGATGTCAGATGGTGCTAGAGAGGTTCGTCCGTCGGAGGGGTCCAGCTACTGGATTCCGTGAGCACGGCATTTGCCCTCTTATAGAAGTTCGGTCGGAGTCTGATCTCTGTAGAAGCCCGGATGGGGATCATTTGTCGAGGAGTCTCGGCCAAGGCCTGTCTGCAATAGAAATCTGAAAGAAATTCATCCATAATGGAAGCTCGAGTGAAGGCTTATGGTGGAAATCCGGCACGGACCGCTCGTGGTAGAAATTTGAAGTAGATCGTTTGCATTGAAAACTCAGAGTGGGTCACTTGCAGTAGGAGCTCGGAGTCCAGCTCTCGTAGGAGTCCAGATGAAGTCTTCCTGCAGTCGAAGTCGGGGATGAAGTATGGCTCCCGTAGGAGTCCGGACGAAGTCTTCCTACAGTCGGAGTCAGGGATGAAGTCCGGCTCCCGTAGGAGTCCAGACGAAGTCTTCCTGCAGCCAGAGTCGGGGATGAGGTCCGGCTCCCGTAGGAGTTTGGGCGAAGTCTACCTGCAATTGAAGTCAGGGGCGAAGTCCGGCTCCCGTAGGAGTCCGGGCGAAGTCTACCCGCAATTGAAGTCGGGGGTGAAATCTAGCTCCCGTAGGAGTCCGGACGAAGTCTACCTGCAATTGAAGTCGGGGGCAAAGTCCGGCTCCCGTAGGAGTCCGGGCGAAGTCTACCTGCAATTGAAGTCGGGGACGAAGTCTGGCTCCCGTAGGAGTCCGGACGAAGTCTACCTGCAATTGAAGTCGGAGACGAAGTCCGGCTCCTGTAGGAGTCCAGACAAAGTCTTCCTGCAACCAGAGTCGGGGACAAAGTCCAGCTCCCGTAGGAGTCCAGACGAAGTCTACCTGCAATTGAAGTCGGGGATGAAGTCTGGCTCCTGTAGGAGTCTGAACGAAGTCCACCTGCAATTGAAGTCGGGGATGAAGTCCGGCTCCTGTAGGAGTCCGGACGAAGTCTACCTGCAATTGAAGTCAAGGATGAAGTCCGGCTCTCGTAGGAGTCTGAATGAAATCTTCCTGCAGCCGGAGTTGGGGACGAAGTCTGGCTCCCGTAGGAGTCCGGATGAAGTCTACCTGCAATTGAAGTCGGAGATGAAGTCTGGCTCCCGTAGGTGTCCGAACGAAGTCTACCTGCAATTGAAGTCGGGGATGAAGTCCGGCTCCCGTAGGAGTCCGAACGAAGTCCACCTGCAATTAAAGTCGGGGACGAAGTTCGGCTCCCGTTGGAGTCCGGACGAAGTCTACCTGTAATTGAAGTTGGGGATGAAGTCCGGCTCCCGTAGGAGTCCGAACGAAGTCCACCTGCAATTGATGTCGGGGACGAAGTCCGGCTCCCGTAGGAGTCCGGACGAAGTCTACCTGCAATTGAAGTCGGGGACGAAGTCCGACTCTCATAGGAGTCCGAACGAAGTCTTCCTGCAGTTGGAGTCGAATACGAAGTCCGGCTCCCGTAGGAGTCTGGACGAAGTCTACCTGCAATTGAAGTCGGGGACGAAGTCCGACTCCTGTAGGAGTCCGAATGAAGTCTAGAAGGTGGTCGATCATCGTAGAAACTTGGGTGGAGTCCATCCATCATGAAGAATCCGATCGACGCTGGTGGGTGGCTTATCCGTCAGCAAAATTTGGGAGTGTTGCGGAGGCTCGACCGCCAGAGAGGTTCGGAGAGATGCCGCCGAAGGTCGGAAGTCGGTAGAATCTCCGGAGGGTCATTCCTGTCACGAACTTCAGCTGGGGGGTATTTTATACCCAACACCAGTCCCCCTACTTCTGAGTTCGAGTTTCGAATGAAGAAAGTACAGAAAAATTTTCACAACCGAAGTTGTCCCCTTGAATCCTGTGTACGATTGCCCTTAGATATTCTGGCATTTAATGCGCGCATGCTGGAGTCTTTTCAAATCGAGGCGATCCGAAGGGACCTTTCAGAATTCTCGCTAAAGCGTTGGCCCAGGTACGATGCAGTAATGGTTCTGTCAGCTGTCATCCGCTTTTAGCTGCCTGCGGTGGCGAGTGGGATACATGGCGAGCATGGGTCAGCTTGGGGAGATCTGCGATCATTATAGCGCCGGATCCCAAGGTCTATTTAAACCCGCCTTTCCACCTTCAGGAGTCTCATTCTACCTGAGAGTTCTGTCGGTGTCTGCCTTCTTTCCAAGAGCTCTGACCCTCTTTGGCATCCACCTTGGCCCTAAGCGTTCTTCGTGTCATCCCTGTCCTCACCCCTCTGCATCCTTCAGAGCGATCTAGGTTAGTCTCGGAACTTTCGTTTCTCTTCTTGCCATCTAGGTGCCCTTTCTCCTCCATTTTTCTTCTGCCGCATTCCTCTGGTTTGGTCCCCAACAAACTTTTTGCCTCTTGTCCCATCTGATTTCTCCAGGATATTTAGGGTCTTTGTTTGAAATATCCTCTGGCACCTCTGCCTCTAGTGGTTCCAGGAGTTCGTCCGTCTCAGCCCCCCAGAACCCCCACACTGTGGACGAACCCACATCTAGGGCTGGGCCTCGCCTGGTTTTTGTGCCGGGTGCCATTCCCTGTTCCCTGACTCCGGATGAACTTTTACTGATAAGGATTCAGTATGGAGTTCCTCGAGAGTACGATCTGGAGCTTCCTGGTCCCGCCGACCGGGCTAGCACCCCCCCACCTGGCCGTTTCTGCTTGTATCAGGAGGCCTTCCACGCCGAACTCTGGCTTCCGCTTCCGCCCTTCATCATCGCCCTCTTCCATTTTTTAGACATTTCTTTAGCTTCGGTTGCACCGAATTTCTTTAGGGTTCCTCTCCCCAAGGGGGAGAGGCCATTTTTTAGACATTTCTTTAGGGTTCCTCTCCCTTTGCCATGTAGTCGAAGTTCAGCCATCTCTTTCTTTGTTTAGGTATTTTTACACCTTCAAGCACCACCCCTCGACGAAGGACTGGTGGTATTTCTTCCTCCAATTTGGCAAAAAGGGGTTGCTGAAAGGTGCTCCCTCTTCAATTCACAACTGGAAGGGGAAGTATCTCTTCGTCCAATGCCCGACCTTGAGGCTGGGATTGCCCCCTTGGGGCTCCTTTTATCCTTCGTCCCTCTAAGTGTCTTCTTTTGCCGCTTGTTTGTTTGTTGTCGCCATTGTTGTTGTCGTTGTTGTTTTTGTTTTTTTTTTTTCGGTCTTCCAGACTCTGTAACACATATTTTGCTAATGAAATGAAAAAGTCTTTGTTACCTTACTCGTATGTCGTGTTGAATTGTCGTGCACCAGACTTCTTTCATTTTTATCCCATGCGATGTCGATGTTGTTCAAAGGTTCCTTGTTCATCTTTGTATTAGGTCGTCATTACCGAGTTTCTTGTGCTTTTGATTGGTTCGACATCGACGCCGCTTGGAGGTTCCTAGCCATCGCCGTGTCGATTTGCCTTTTGTTCGTGATCGTAGATCTTACTTTCTCTTCCTCCCTCTTCATAGAGACGAGGTCCTTTGTGCTTTTAGTGTAGTTCGGCCTCCATTTTTCGTTGGGGTAGCCCACCGTTGTTCCTTCACATTTCCCTCCTTCTTCTTTTTTTTTTTTTTTAGGCAAGGGTTCTCCCTAGCTTTTTACGGAGTCGCGGTAGCGTAGAAGGGTCACCGAGAAGGTTTTCTTCTTTCTTACCGGGTCTCGAATGGCCGAACCTTAATTGATGTCGAGATGAGGTTCTTTCCCTATTTCTGATGTGATCGATTTCAGCTCAGGTTAGGACGAGGTTCTCCTTCTATTCCTAATGGGGCTGTGGGGGCACATATGGGCATTGTATGGCCTCTCCCCCCATCCGATCTACAAACAATTGGGCCTTCGACCTTGCTCATGTTAGGGCGAGGTTCTCCTCCTGTCCCTAACATGGCTGTGGGGGCGCATATGGGTGCTGTATGGCCCCTCCCCCCATCCGGTCTACGAATAATCGGGCCTTCGACCTTGCTCATGTTAGGGCGAGGTTCTCCTCCTGTCTCCAACATGGCTGTGGGGGCGCATATGGGCGCTGTATGGCCTCTCCCCCCATCCGATCTACAAATAACCGGGCCTTCGACCTTGCTCATGTTAGGGCGAGGTTCTCCTCCTGTCCCTAACATGGCTGTGGGGGCGCATATGGGCGCTGTATGGCCTCTCCCCCCATCTGGTCTACAAATAATCAGGCCTTCGACCTTGCCCACATTGGGGTTTGTTTTTATTATCCGATGGGGTCGTCCCCTGTCGTTACAAGTCTATGCCAAAAAGGAAAAGATGTGCAAGTCTGAAAGAAATCTTGATTTAAAGCGGGATCGTTCGCAATACATTTACAAGTTTTCAAACCCTAGGGCTGTGGAAGGTCTGCTTCCTGTCAAGGTCCTCCAGAGATGGAGTTGATGATCCCAATTGAAGGTCGATCTCCGGGCTGCTCTTCCCTCTTTGGCGGCTCAGGCTGCAGCAGGGCCCTTGGCCGATCTTCTCTACCCTCAAGCCGACGCCGAATGAACCTATCGAGTCGACCTCATCGGATGAGCTCCTCGATCTCATCTCAGAGCTGGATGCATTCCTTCGTGTCGTGGCCGTGGTCACGATGGTAAAGGCAGAACTTGTTAGGATTGCGCTTCCCGAGGTGCGTACGCATCCTCTCTGGCCTTGGGAGCTACTCTCTGACCTCCATCAGCACCTGGGTTTTCGATGCGTTGAGGGGGGCATAGCTGCGGAATCTTCCTGGGGGAGAGCCCCATCGAGCCCGACGCTCCGGGCTTCCCTGCCTGCGTGCTTGGGGAGGAGTTCGAGAACGTGGCTGAGCTTCTCTCGACCCTTTTTTGACTGCGGGCTTACTCGAGTCTCCCGCCTGCCGCTCTCTCACAGTCTCTTCATCCTTCATTTTGAAGGCTTCTTCCGCTCGGGTGTACCCTTCGGCCCGAGCCAACAGGTCAGCAAAATCCCTGGGGTACTTCTTTTTCAGGGAGAATAAAAGGTCGTTCTTCTGAAGGCCGCCTTTCAGGGTGGCCATCGCTACCGATTGGTCCAAGTTCTGGACCTCCAACATGGTGACATTGAAATGATTGATGTAGGCCCGAATGGACTCCCCCTCCCTCTACTTGATGTTGATGAGGGACTCCGAACCCTTCCGAGGATGCTGACTGCTAACAAAATGAGCCACAAACTGATGGCTCATCTGATCAAAGGAAAAGATGGTACCCAACTTCAGCATCGAGTATCAGTTTCTCGCCGCTCCCTTCAAGGTGGATGGGAAGGCTCGGCATAGAATGGCGTCGGGCGTGCCATGAAGCAGCATCATTGTCCAGAAGGCCTCCAGGTGGTCAACTAGGTCCGAAGTCCCGTCGTAGCTTTCAAATTGAGGGAGTTTGAAGTTCGGCGGGATCGGTTCCTACATGATCATTTAAGAAAAGGGAGGGTTAGTACAAATATCCTCACCATAAGCGGGGGGAACATGGCAGAGTTTTTCGATCCGTCGGTTCATCTCCTGGAACCTCTGGTCCAGAAAATCCTCTCGACTACGGGTCTCAAGGGTCTTCTGGCAGAATGGAGGTAGAGATCTTCCAGGGGTAGAATCATGATCTGACTGAGGGCTCTCCACCCTCGGATTCGTCTTTTCGGGAAAGACGGGGTGGCTGGCCCAAGTGGCCCATCCTACCGTCGAATTTTGGAGTTCTGGTGATGTTCTCTCCAGTCGCACTGATGCCTGCGGCTGCTGCTGCTGTTGTATGGCCTGCACAGCTTCAGTGAGGCCTCTGACCTACTGCACCAGTAGGTCGAATTGCTCTGCGCCAACCGTCATTGTTAGAGGAGGGGGAGGAGGCTGGAAAACTGGAGGTGAGGCCAGAGTATGAGATCTGGCTGCAGAGGTCGTGGATCGTCGCGTGGATGCTTTGCGGGGAGGCATCGGGCGAAGACCTAGTGGGGGAAGGAGGAGAGGATGTCAAAAAAGATGATCAGAGGTGGTCCCATTGAGCACTTTTTTATGAACAAGGGTACTGTGAAGACACAGCCCCTTCCTCTAGCGCCAATCCTGTTGGTGCAAAAATCTGCCTGCATCGGAGAAGCTAGAGTCGAGGGAGTCACGATTGCCATCGGGACCTGCAAAAGAAGTCTAAACTAGAGTTGGGGTTGCTCCGGCAAGACCCTCCGATGCTCAAGTCAGTTCTCTGCCTCAACAAGAATGGAGTGCTTGAACGGAAATTTTAGCAGAGTCTTTGGGATAGAAATTAGAGCTAAGAGAATAACATATCTGGGATCCCCCCTTTTATAGGTAGAGGGTGCAACGGACTGATAGTGACGTTTGAAGCCATCTGGCCGTGGGCCGCTCGGGGTCAGGAGGAGTTTGTTGTGAAGAGTAGTGGAGTGGAATCGTGGCCATCATCGGGACCTGCCACGTGGAGTCTGTCGCGGGGAGTGGAGTGGCATCCGTTGTCGCAACTTGCCAGAGGGTGGAGGAACCGCACGGTATCCATCGTAGAAAGTGGAGTAGAATCGTGGCCATTATTGTGGTTTGCCAGGGAGTGATGGAGCCATGCGGAATCCATCGCAGAAAGTGGAGCAGAGTCGTGGCCGTTACTGTGGCCTGCCAGGGAGTGATGGAGCCCCGCAAAATCCGTTGCAGGAAGTGGAGCAGAGTCGGGGCCGTTACTGTGGCCTGCCAGGGGGTCCAGGCCTGTCGACCGAAGTTTGGTTGGGGTGTCTGGTGGAGAGAGGTGGCTAGCTACCCATCTGAGAGCAGCTCGGATGCTGCAAATCCTGTTGGGTGCCTTGGGTGTTAAGGCAGCAGGCGAGGACCACTTGCCGTAGGAGCTCGGTCAGAGGCTTCCCGCAGGCGTAGCCCAGTTTCGCACAGACTTTGGCAGAGGGCCGACTGGCGATGGATGTCGGATGGTGTTTGAGAGGTTCATCCATCGAAGGGGTCCAGCTACTGGATTCCGTGAGCACGGCATTTGCCCGCTTATAGAAGTTCGGTCGGAGTCCGATCTCCGTAGAAGCCCAGATGGAGATCATTTGTCGAGGAGTCTCGGCCAAGGCCTGTCTGCAATAGAAATTCGAAAGAAATTCATCCATAATGGAAGCTCGGGTGAAGGCTTACGGTGGGAATCCGGCACGGACCGCTCGTGGTAGAAATTTGAAGTAGATCGTTTGCAGTGAAAACTCGGAGTGGGTCGCCTGCAGTAGGAGCTCGGAGTCCAGCTCCCGTAGGAGTCTGGACGAAGTCTTCCTGCAGTCGAAGTTGGGGATGAAGTCCGGCTCCTGTAGGAGTCCGGATGAAGTCTTCCTACTGCCAGAGTCGGAGATGAAGTCTGGCTCCCGTAGGAGTCCGGACGAAGTCTTCCTGCAGTCGGAGTCGGGATGAGGTCTGACTCCCGTAGGAGTCCGGGCGAAGTCTACCTGCAATTGAAGTCGGGGGTGAAGTCCGGCTCCCGTAGGAGTCCGGGCGAAGTCTACCTGCAATTGAAGTCGGGGGCGAAGTCCGGCTCCCGTAGGAGTTCGGATGAAGTCTATCTGCAATTGAAGTCGGGGGCGAAGTCCGACTCCCGTAGGAGTCCGGGCGAAGTCTACCTGCAATTGAAATTGGGGATGAAGTTCGGCTCCCGTAGGAGTCCGGATGAAGTCTACCAGCAATTGAAGTCGGGGATGAAGTCCGGCTTCCGTAGGAGTCCGAACGAAGTCTTCCTACAGCTGAAGTCGGGGATGAAGTCCGGCTCCCGTAGGAGTCCAGACGAAGTCTACTTGCAATTGAAGTCGGGGACGAAGTCCGGCTCCTGTAGGAGTCCAAACGAAGTCCACCTGTAATTGAAGTCGGGGATGAAGTCCGGCTCCCGTAGGAGTCCGGACGAAGTCTACCTGCAATTGAAGTCAGAGATGAAGTCCGGCTCTCATAGGAGTCCAGACGAAGTCTTCCTACAGCCGGAGTCGGGGATAAAGTCCGACTCCCGTAGGAGTCCGGACGAAGTCTACCTGCAATTGAAGTCGGGGACGAAGTCTGGCTCCCGTAGGAGTCCGAACGAAGTCTACCTGCAATTGAAGTCGGGGATGAAGTCTGGCTCCCGTAGGAGTCCAGACGAAGTCCACCTGCAATTGAAGTCGGGGATGAAGTCCGGCTCCCGTAAGAGTCCAGACGAAGTCTACCTGCAAATGAAGTCAGGGATGAAGTCCGGCTCCCGTAGGAGTCCGGACGAAGTCCACCTGCAATTGAAGTCGGGGATGAAGTCCGACTCCCGTACGAGTCCGGACGAAGTCTACCTGCAATTGAAGTCGGAGATGAAGTCCGGCTCTCGTAGGAGTCCGGACGAAGTCTTCCTGCAGCCGGAGTCGGGGACGAAGTCCGGCTCCCGTAGGAGTCCGGACGAAGTCTACCTGCAATTGAAGTCGGGGATGAAGTCCGGCTCCCGTAGGAGTTCGGACGAAGTCTAGAAGGTGGTCGATCATCATGGAAACTTGGGTGGAGTTTGTCCGTCATGAAGAATCCGGACGACGCTGGTGGAGGGCTTATCCGTCGGCAAAATTTGAGAGTGTTGCGGAGGCTCGGCCGCCAGAGAGGTTCGGAGAGATGCCGTCGAAGGTCGGAAGTCGGTAGAATTCTCGGTGGGTCACTCCTGTCACGAACTTCGATTGGGGGGTATTTTATACCCAACATATACTAATAATTTATTGTAGGGACTTTAGGTTAATAGGAGATTTGGAGATGGTGAGAGATTTCTGAATGTTGGAGATGGAAGATTAGTTCTAGTTCTAGCTTTAGGAATTATCAAGTTTGTATTCGATTCTTATTCTATTATTTTTAGTGATTGTCATTTTTGTCCTAGTTTCTTATTTAATATCATTTCTGTAGGCCTTTTGGCTAAAGTAAATTATGAAATTTTAATAAAGAAAAGCTTTTATGATATCATTTTGATTGGTGTTACTATTATATATGGACAGTTGAACAATGATATTTATGTAGTATCACGGCCTAATGTAAAATATATGTCTAATAAACATCCTAGAATAGTTGATGTTATGGATGCCTACCTTTGGCATTGTAGGCTAGGTCATATTAACAAGAATAGGATAAACAGGTTAGCTCAAGAAAAAATTTATGATGACAATAATTATGAATCGTTGCCTACCTGTGAGTCTTATTTACTTGAAAAGATGGCCAAATCACTTTTTATTAAAAAAAGTGAATGAGCCAATGATGTTCTAGGTCTTGTACATACTGATGTATGTAGATCCATGAGTACTAGTGTCAGAGGAGGGTACTACTATTTTATTATATTCACAGACAACCAATCTAGGTATGGATAAGTCTACTTGATGAAACACAAGTTTGAATTATTTAAAATATTTAAATAATTTCATAATGAGATAGAAAAATGAACTGAAAAAAATATTAAAACTCTTTGATCAGATTAAGGAGGTGAATATGTTTCTAGTGAATTTCTGACATATCTTGAAGAGAATGGAATTCTCTCTTAATGGATACCTCTTGAAATGCCACAATACAATGATGTGTCAAAAAAGAGAAATTGAACCCTGTTGGACATGGTTCGATCCATGATGGGCTTTCCTAATCTGTCGATCTCTTTTTTGGGATATGCACTTGAGTCAGCTTGCTATGTACTGAATAAGATTCTTAGTAAATTTATAAGTAAGACACCACATGAGATGTGGATGGGATGTAAGCCAGTATTCTCTCACCTTAGGATTTGAGGTGTCCGACTTATGTCAAACGTTTGAAAATGGATAAACTCAGAGTCAGATTTGACAAATATATTTTTATAGGGTATCCTAAAGAAACTAAGAGATATTATTTCTATCTTGCTGATGAATAAAAAGAGTTTGTGAGCCTTAGGGTAGTCTTTTTGAAAAAAAAATTCATTGGGGAAGGAATTAATGCCTCTAAGATTGAATTTGAGAAAGTTTAACAGATAGAACCGACATAATTTAGTGAATCCACTGAACTAGATTTGATAATGTCAAATTCGAAACCTATTATACATGCTCCATTAAGGAGATCTGATAGAGTATCGCATCAACCAGACAGATACTATGATTTTTTAATCCAAGATGGGGATCTTGTTGAACTCGGTGAGAACAATGATGACCTAATTACCTATATGGATGCAATGCAGAGGTTTGATTCTGATAAATAGTTTGAAGCCATGAAATCCAAAATAGAGTCTATGAAGGTCAATGATGTGTGGATATTAGTTGACCCACCTGAAGGGGTTAAACCCATAGGGTGTAAATGGATCTTCAAAAGGAAGAGGGGCGTAGATGAAAAGATAAAAATCTATAAAATCTATTTGGTCATCAAGGGTTATCATTAGTGTTATGGTATTGACTATGACTAGATATTTTCTCATGTGGCAATGCTCAAATCCATTCAGATTATGCTTGTGATAGCGGCAGTACATATGGACTATAAAATTTGACAAATGGATGTGAAAATAGCTTTTCTAAATGAAGAGCTGGAAAAAGAGATGTATATAATACAGCCTGAAGGTTTCATATCCACAGATAAGTTCAAAGTGTGCAAACTTCAGAGATCCATCCATGGATTGAAGCAAGCATCTAGGAGTTGAAACATACATTTTGATAAGGTTATCAAAACATATGGCTTCGTTAGGAATAGAAAAAAACCCTGCATTTACAAATGGGTAAACAACTCTGTGGTTGTATTGCTTGTTCTATATGTAGATGATATTCTCTTAATCAGAAATGACATCCCTGCATTATAAGAAATAAAGGTTTGGTTATCATCTCAATTCTCTATGAAGGACTTTGAAGAACCATCTACATCCTTGGAATGAAGATCTATAGAGATAAATTGAAAAGGTTGCTTGGATTGTCCCAGTCTACGTACATAGACATGTGCTAAAGCAGTTCAGCATAAAAAATTTCAAAAAAGGCTATCTCCCGATAGGCTACAGAATTTTTCTCTTAAAGAGGCATTGTTTGACAACTCCTTAAGAGAGAGAGCATATGAGTAGAATTTCATATACTTCGACAGTGGTTCTATAATGTATGCCATGATATGTACAAGATCAAATGTGGC